>NC_133124.1:113980301-114180301 GCF_048418815.1 Hemitrygon akajei
TGGGGAGGAGGGGGTGCTGACACTTCCTGCTGAAATGGGTGGGGAGGGTGGGGGTGCTGACACTTCCTGCTGAAATGGGTGGGGAGGAGGGGGTGCTGACACTTCCTGCTGAAATGGGTGGGGAGGAGGGGGTGCTGACACTTCCTGCTGAAATGGGTGGGGAGGAGGGGGTGCTGACACTTCCTGCTGAAATGGGTGGGGAGGAGGGGGTGCTGACACTTCCTGCTGAAATGGGTGGGGAGGGGGGGGGGTGCTGACACTTCCTGCTGAAATGGGTGGGGAGGAGGGGGGTGCTGACACTTCCTGCTGAAATGGGTGGGGAGGGGGGGGGGGGGTGCTGACACTTCCTGCTGAAATGGGTGGGGAGGAGGGGGGGTGCTGACACTTCCTGCTGAAATGGGTGGGGAGGGGGGGGGGTGCTGACACTTCCTGCTGAAATGGGTGGGGAGGGGGGTGCTGACACTTCCTGCTGAAATGGGTGGGGAGGGGGGGGTGCTGACACTTCCTGCTGAAATGGGTGGGAGGGGGGGGGTGCTGACACTTCCTGCTGAAATGGGTGGGGAGGGGGGTGCTGACACTTCCTGCTGAAATGGGTGGGGAGGGGGTGCTGACACTTCCTGCTGAAATGGGTGGGAGGAGGGTGGTGCTGACACTTCCTGCTGAAATGGGTGGGGAGGGGGGGGTGCTGACACTTCCTGCTGAAATGGGTGGGGTCTGAGGGTGGGGGGGGTGTGCTGACACTTCCTGCTGAAATGGGTGGGGAGGGGGGGGGTGCTGACACTTCCTGCTGAAATGGGTGGGGAGGGGGGGGTGCTGACACTTCCTGCTGAAATGGGTGGGGAGGGGGGGGTGCTGACACTTCCTGCTGAAATGGGTGGGGAGGGGGGGTGCTGACACTTCCTGCTGAAATGGGTGGGGAGGGGGGGTGCTGACACTTCCTGCTGAAATGGGTGGGGAGGGGGGGGTGCTGACACTTCCTGCTGAAATGGTTGGGGAGGGGGGGGTGCTGACACTTCCTGCTGAAATGGGTGGGGAGGGGGGGGTGCTGACACTTCCTGCTGAAATGGGTGGGGAGGGGGGGAGGTGCTGACACTTCCTGCTGAAATGGGTGGGGAGGGGGGTGCTGACACTTCCTGCTGAAATGGGTGGGGAGGGGGGGGTGTTGACACTTCCTGCTGAAATGGGTGGGGAGGAGGGGGGTGCTGACACTTCCTGCTGAAATGGGTGGGGAGGGGGGGGTGCTGACACTTCCTGCTGAAATGGGTGGGGAGGAGGGGGGTGCTGACACTTCCTGCTGAAATGGGTGGGGAGGGGGGGGTGCTGACACTTCCTGCTGAAATGGGTGAGGAGGGGGGGGTGCTGACACTTCCGCTGAAATGGGTGGGGAGGGGGGGGTGCTGACACTTCCTGCTGAAATGGGTGGGGAGGAGGGGGGTGCTGACACTTCCTGCTGAAATGGGTGGGGAGGGGGGGTGTTGACACTTCCTGCTGAAATGGGTGGGGAGGGGGGGGTGCTGACACTTCCTGCTGAAATGGGTGGGGAGGGGGTGCTGACACTTCCTGCTGAAATGGGTGGGTAGGGGGGGTGCTGACACTTCCTGCTGAAATGGGTGGGGAGGGGGGGGTGCTGACACTTCCTGCTGAAATGGGTGGGGAGGGGGTGTTGACACTTCCTGCTGAAATGGGTGGGGAGGGGGGGGTGTTGACACTTCCTGCTGAAATGGGTGGGGAGGGGGGGGTGCTGACACTTCCTGCTGAAATGGGTGGGGAGGGAGGGGGGTGCTGACACTTCCTGCTGAAATGGGTGGGGAGGGGGGGTGCTGACACTTCCTGCTGAAATGGGTGGGGAGGGGGGGGGTGCTGACACTTCCTGCTGAAATGGGTGGGGAGGGGGAGGGGGTGCTGACACTTCCTGCTGAAATGGGTGGGGAGGTGGGTGCTGACACTTCCTGCTGAAATGGGTGGGGAGGGGGGGTGCTGACACTTCCTGCTGAAATGGGTGGGGAGGGGGGGGGTGCTGACACTTCCTGCTGA
Source organism: Hemitrygon akajei (assembly GCF_048418815.1). Taxonomy (NCBI): domain Eukaryota; kingdom Metazoa; phylum Chordata; class Chondrichthyes; order Myliobatiformes; family Dasyatidae; genus Hemitrygon; species Hemitrygon akajei. The sequence continues at coordinate 113,982,336 of NC_133124.1, forward strand.
AATGGGTGGGGAGGGGGGGTGCTGACACTTCCTGCTGAAATGGGTGGGGAGGGGGGGGGTGCTGACACTTCCTGCTGAAATGGGTGGGGAGGGGGAGGGGTGCTGACACTTCCTGCTGAAATGGGTGGGGAGGTGGGTGCTGACACTTCCTGCTGAAATGGGTGGGGAGGGGGGGTGCTGACACTTCCTGCTGAAATGGGTGAGGAGGGGGGGGTGTTGACACTTCCTGCTGAAATGGGTGGGGAGGGGGAGGGGGTGTTGACACTTCCTGCTGAAATGGGTGGGGACGGGGGGGGTGCTGACACTTCCTGCTGAAATGGGTGGGGAGGGGGGGTGCTGACACTTCCTGCTGAAATGGGTGGGGAGGGGGGGGGTGCTGACACTTCCTGCTGAAATGGGTGGGGAGGGGGGTGCTGACACTTCCTGCTGAAATGGGTGGGGAGAGGGGTGGTGTTGACACTTCCTGCTGAAATGGGTGGGGAGGGGGGGGTGTTGACACCCTGCTGAAATGGGTGGGGAGGGGGTGCTGACACTTCCTGCTGAAATGGGTGGGGAGGGGGTGCTGACACTTCCTGCTGAAATGGGTGGGGAGGGGGGGGGTGCTGACACTTCCTGCTGAAATGGGTGGGGAGGGGGTGCTGACACTTCCTGCTGAAATGGGTGGGGAGGGGGGGGGGTACTGACACTTCCTGCTGAAATGGGTGGGGAGGGGGGGTGCTGACACTTCCTGCTGAAATGGGTGGGGAGGGGGGTGCTGACACTTCCTGCTGAAATGGGTGGGGAGGGGGTGCTGACACTTCCTGCTGAAATGGGTGGGGAGGGGGGGGGTGTTGACACTTCCTGCTGAAATGGGTGGGGAGGGGGTGCTGACACTTCCTGCTGAAATGGGTGGGGAGGGAGGGGGTGCTGACACTTCCTGCTGAAATGGGTGGGGAGGGGGGGTGCTGACACTTCCTGCTGAAATGGGTGGGGAGGGGGGGGGGTGTTGACACTTCCTGCTGAAATGGGTGGGGAGGGGAGGGGGTGCTGACACTTCCTGCTGAAATGGGTGGGGAGGGGGGGGTGCTGACATCTCCTGCTGAAATGGGTGGGGAGGTGGGGGTGTTGACACTTCCTGCTGAAATGGGTGGGGAGGAGGGGGGTGCTGACACTTCCTGCTGAAATGGGTGGGGAGGGGGGTGCTGACACTTCCTGCTGAAATGGGTGGGGAGGGGGGGGGTGTTGACACTTCCTGCTGAAATGGGTGGGGGGGGGGGTTCTGACACTTCCTGCTGAAATGGGTGGGGAGGGGGGGGTGCTGACACTTCCTGCTGAAATGGGTGGGGAGGGGGTGCTGACACTTCCTGCTGAAATGGGTGGGGAGGGGGGGGGTGCTGACACTTCCTGCTGAAATGGGTGGGGAGGGGGGGGTGCTGACACTTCCTGCTGAAATGGGTGAGGAGGGGGGGTGCTGACACTTCCTGCTGAAATGGGTGGGGGGGGGGGGTTCTGACACTTCCTGCTGAAATGGGTGGGGAGGAGGGGGTGCTGACACTTCCTGCTGAAATGGGTGGGGAGGAGGGGGTGCTGACACTTCCTGCTGAAATGGGTGGGGAGGGGGGGTGCTGACACTTCCTGCTGAAATGGGTGGGGAGGGGGGGGGGCTGACACTTCCTGGGAGGGGGGTGCTGACACTTCCTGCTGAAATGGGTGGGGAGGGGGGGGGGCTGACACTTCTGCTGAAATGGGTGGGGAGGGGAGGGGGTGCTGACACTTCCTGCTGAAATGGGTGGGGAGGGGGGGGTGCTGACACTTCCTGCTGAAATGGGTGGGGAGGGGAGGGGGGTGCTGACACTTCCTGCTGAAATGGGTGGGGAGGGGGGGGGGTGCTGACACTTCCTGCTGAAATGGGTGGGGAGGAGGGGGAGGGTGCTGACACTTCCTGCTGAAATGGGTGGGGAGGGGGGGGGGTGCTGACACTTCCTGCTGAAATGGGTGGGGAGGGGAGGGGGTGCTGACACTTCCTGCTGAAATGGGTGGGGAGGAGGGGGGTGCTGACACTTCCTGCTGAAATGGGTGGGGAGGGGGGGGTGCTGACACTTCCTGCTGAAATGGGTGGGGAGGAGGGGGGTGCTGACACTTCCTGCTGAAATGGGTGGGAGGGGGGGGGGGTGCTGACACTTCCTGCTGAAATGGGTGGGGAGGGGGGGGGTGCTGACACTTCCTGCTGAAATGGGTGGGGAGGGGGGGTGTCTGACACTTCCTGCTGAAATGGGTGGGGAGGGGGGGGTGCTGACACTTCCTGCTGAAATGGGTGGGGAGGAGGGGGTGCAGACACTTCCTGCTGAAATGGGTGGGGAGGGGGGGGTGCTGACACTTCCTGCTGAAATGGGTGGGGAGAGGGGGGGGTGCTGACACTTCCTGCTGAAATGGGTGGGGAGGGGGGGGTGCTGACACTTCCTGCTGAAATGGGTGGGGAGGGGGGTGCTGACACTTCCTGCTGAAATGGGTGGGGGAGGGGGTGTTGACACTTCCTGCTGAAATGGGGGAGGGGGGGTGCTGACACTTCCTGCTGAAATGGGTGGGGAGGAGGGGGTGCTGACACTTCCTGCTGAAATGGGTGGGGAGGGGGTTCTGACACTTCCTGCTGAAATGGGTGGGGAGGAGGGGGTGCTGACACTTCCTGCTGAAATGGGTGAGGAGGGGGGTGCTGACACTTCCTGCTGAAATGGGTGGGGAGGTGGGTGCTGACACTTCCTGCTGAAATGGGTGGGGAGGAGGGGGTGCTGACACTTCCTGCTGAAATGGGTGAGGAGGGGGTGCTGACACTTCCTGCTGAAATGGGTGGGGAGGTGGGTGCTGACACTTCCTGCTGAAATGGGTGGGGAGGAGGGGGGTGCTGACACTTCCTGCTGAAATGGGTTGAGGAGGGGGTGCTGACACTTCCTGCTGAAATGGGTGGGGAGGTGGGTGCTGACACTTCCTGCTGAAATGGGTGGGGAGGAGGGGGTGCTGACACTTCCTGCTGAAATGGGTGGGGGGGGGGTGCTGACACTTCCTGCTGAAATGGGTGGGGAGGGGGTGCTGACACTTCCTGCTGAAATGGGTGGGGGGGGGGTGCTGACACTTCCTGCTGAAATGGGTGGGGAGGGGGTGGTGCTGACACTACCTGCTGAAATGGGTGGGGGGGGGGGTGCTGACACTTCCTGCTGAAATGGGTGGGGGAGGGGGTGCTGACACTTCCTGCTGAAATGGGTGGGGGGGGGTGCTGACACTTCCTGCTGAAATGGGTGGGGAGGAGGGGGTGCTGACACTTCCTGCTGAAATGGGTGGGGAGGGGGTGCTGACACTTCCTGCTGAAATGGGTGGGGAGGAGGGGGTCTGGGGTGCTGACACTTCCTGCTGAAATGGGTGGGGAGGAGGGGGTGCTGACACTTCCTGCTGAAATGGGTGGGGAGGAGGGGGTGCTGACACTTCCTGCTGAAATGGGTGGGGAGGAGGGGGTGCTGACACTTCCTGCTGAAATGGGTGGGGAGGAGGGGGTGCTGACACTTCCTGCTGAAATGGGTGGGGAGGGGGTGCTGACACTTCCTGCTGAAATGGGTGGGGAGGAGGGGGTGCTGACACTTCCTGCTGAAATGGGTGGGGAGGAGGGGGGTGCTGACACTTCCTGCTGAAATGGGTGGGGAGGAGGGGGGTGCTGACACTTCCTGCTGAAATGGGTGGGAGGAGGGGGTGCTGACACTTCCTGCTGAAATGGGTGGGAGAGGGGGTTCTGACACTTCCTGCTGAAATGGGTGGGGAGGAGGGGGTGCTGACACTTCCTGCTGAAATGGGTGGGGAGGAGGGGGTGCTGACACTTCCTGCTGAAATGGGTGGGGAGGGAGGGGGTGCTGACACTTCCTGCTGAAATGGGTGGGGAGGTGGGTGCTGACACTTCCTGCTGAAATGGGTGGGGAGGAGGGGGTGCTGACACTTCCTGCTGAAATGGGTGGGGAGGAGGGGGTGCTGACACTTCCTGCTGAAATGGGTGGGGAGGAGGGGGGGTGCTGACACTTCCTGCTGAAATGGGTGGGGAGGGGGGGTGCTGACACTTCATGCTGAAATGGGTGGGGAGGGGGGGGTGCTGACACTTCCTGCTGAAATGGGTGGGGAGGGGGGGGTGCTGAAACTTCCTGCTGAAATGGGTGGGGAGGGGGGGTGCTGACACTTCCTGCTGAAATGGGTGGGGAGGGGGGGGTGCTGAAACTTCCTGCTGAAATGGGTGGGGAGGGTGGTGCTGACACTTCCTGCTGAAATGGGTGGGGAGGAGGGGGTGCTGACACTTCCTGCTGAAATGGGTGGGGAGGGGGGGGTTCTGACACTTCCTGCTGAAATGGGTGGGGAGGTGGGTGCTGACACTTCCTGCTGAAATGGGTGGGGGGAGGGGGGGGGTGCTGACACTTCCTGCTGAAATGGGTGGGGAGGGGGGGGGTGTGCTGACACTTCCTGCTGAAATGGGTGGGGAGGGGGGGTGCTGACACTTCCTGCTGAAATGGGTGGGGAGGGGGGGGGTGTTGACACTTCCTGCTGAAATGGGTGGGGAGGGAGGGGGTGCTGACACTTCCTGCTGAAATGGGTGGGGAGGGGGGGGGCTGCTGACACTTCCTGCTGAAATGGGTGGGGAGGGGGAGGGGGTGCTGACACTTCCTGCTGAAATGGGTGGGGAGGGGGGGGGGGTGCTGACACTTCCTGCTGAAATGGGTGGGGAGGGGGTGCTGACACTTCCTGCTGAAATGGGTGGGGAGGGGGGGGTGTTGACACCCTGCTGAAATGGGTGGGGAGGGGGTGCTGACACTTCCTGCTGAAATGGGTGGGGAGGGGGTGCTGGACACTTCCTGCTGAAATGGGTGGGGAGGGGGGGGGGTGCTGACACTTCCTGCTGAAATGGGTGGGGAGGGGGTGCTGACACTTCCTGCTGAAATGGGTGGGGAGGGGGGGGGGTACTGACACTTCCTGCTGAAATGGGTGGGGAGGGGGTACTGACACTTCCTGCTGAAATGGGTGGGGGGGGGGGTGCTGACACTTCCTGCTGAAATGGGTGGGGAGGGGGGGGTGCTGACACTTCCTGCTGAAATGGGTGGGGAGGGGGTGCTGACACTTCCTGCTGAAATGGGTGGGGAGGGGGGGGTTGTTGACACTTCCTGCTGAAATGGGTGGGGAGGGGGGGTGCTGACACTTCCTGCTGAAATGGTGTGGGGAGGGAGGGGGTGCTGACACTTCCTGCTGAAATGGGTGGGGAGGGGGTGCTGACACTTCCTGCTGAAATGGGTGGGGAGGGAGGGGTGTTGACACTTCCTGCTGAAATGGGTGGGGAGGGGGTGCTGACACTTCCTGCTGAAATGGGTGGGGAGGGAGGGGGTGCTGACACTTCCTGCTGAAATGGGTGGGGAGGGGGGGGGGTGTTGACACTTCCTGCTGAAATGGGTGGGGAGGGGGGGGTGCTGACACTTCCTGCTGAAATGGGTGGGGAGGAGGGGGTGCTGACACTTCCTGCTGAAATGGGTGGGGAGGGGGGGGTGCTGACATCTCCTGCTGAAATGGGTGGGGAGGGGGGGGGTGCTGACACTTCCTGCTGAAATGGGTGGGGAGGTGGGGGTGTTGACACTTCCTGCTGAAATGGGTGGGGAGGGGGGGTGCTGACACTTCCTGCTGAAATGGGTGGGGAGGGGGGGGGTGTTGACACTTCCTGCTGAAATGGGTGGGGAGGGGGGGGGGTGCTGACACTTCCTGCTGAAATGGGTGGGGAGGAGGGGGTGCTGACACTTCCTGCTGAAATGGGTGGGGAGGGGGGTGCTGACACTTCCTGCTGAAATGGGTGGGGAGGAGGGGGTGCTGACACTTCCTGCTGAAATGGGTGGGGAGGGGGTGCTGACACTTCCTGCTGAAATGGGTGGGGAGGGGGGGGTGTTGACACTTCCTGCTGAAATGGGTGGGGGGGGGGGTTCTGACACTTCCTGCTGAAATGGGTGGGGAGGGGGGGGTGCTGACACTTCCTGCTGAAATGGGTGGGGAGGGGGTGCTGACACTTCCTGCTGAAATGGGTGGGGGAGGGGGGGGGTGCTGACACTTCCTGCTGAAATGGGTGGGGAGGGGGGGTGCTGACACTTCCTGCTGAAATGGGTGAGGAGGGGGGGTGCTGACACTTCCTGCTGAAATGGGTGGGGAGGGGGTGCTGACACTTCCTGCTGAAATGGGTGGGGAGGGGGGGGTGCTGACACTTCCTGCTGAAATGGGTGGGGAGGGGGGGGGGGGGCTGACACTTCCTGCTGAAATGGGTGGGGATGGGGTGCTGACACTTCCTGCTGAAATGGGTGGGGAGGAGGGGGTGCTGACACTTCCTGCTGAAATGGGTGGGGAGGAGGGGGTGCTGACACTTCCTGCTGAAATGGTGGGGAGGGGGGGAGGTGCTGACACTTCCTGCTGAAATGGGTGGGGAGGAGGGGGTGCTGACACTTCCTGCTGAAATGGGTGGGGAGGGGGGGGGGTGCTGACACTTCCTGCTGAAATGGGTGGGGAGGAGGGGGGGTGCTGACACTTCCTGCTGAAATGGGTGGGGAGGGGGGTGCTGACACTTCCTGCTGAAATGGGTGGGGAGGGGGGGAGGTGCTGACACTTCCTGCTGAAATGGGTGGGGAGGAGGGGGTGCTGACACTTCCTGCTGAAATGGGTGGGGAGGGGGGGGTGCTGACACTTCCTGCTGAAATGGGTGGGGAGGGGGGGTGCTGACACTTCCTGCTGAAATGGGTGGGGGGAGGGGGGGAGGTGCTGACACTTCCTGCTGAAATGGGTGGGGAGGGGGGGTGCTGACACTTCCTGCTGAAATGGGTGGGGAGGAGGGGGTGCTGACACTTCCTGCTGAAATGGGTGGGGAGGGGGGGGAGGTGCTGACACTTCCTGCTGAAATGGGTGGGGAGGAGGGGGTGCTGACACTTCCTGCTGAAATGGGTGGGGAGGGGGGGGGGTGCTGACACTTCCTGCTGAAATGGGTGGGGAGGAGGGGGTGCTGACACTTCCTGCTGAAATGGGTGGGGAGGGGGGGGGTGCTGACACTTCCTGCTGAAATGGGTGGGGAGGGGGGTGCTGACACTTCCTGCTGAAATGGGTGGGGAGGGGGTGGTGTTGACACTTCCTGCTGAAATGGGTGGGGAGGGGGGGGGTGCTGACACTTCCTGCTGAAATGGGTGGGGAGGAGGGGGTGCTGACACTTCCTGCTGAAATGGGGTGGGGAGGGGGGTTCTGACACTTCCTGCTGAAATGGGTGGGGAGGGAGGGGGTGCTGACACTTCCTGCTGAAATGGGTGGGGAGGTGGGTGCTGACACTTCCTGCTGAAATGGGTGGGGAGGAGGGGGTGCTGACACTTCCTGCTGAAATGGGTGGGGAGGAGGGGGTGCTGACACTTCCTGCTGAAATGGGTGGGGAGGGGGTGCTGACACTTCCTGCTGAAATGGGTGGGGAGGAGGGGGTGCTGACACTTCCTGCTGAAATGGGTGGGGAGGAGGGGGGTGCTGACACTTCCTGCTGAAATGGGTGGGGAGGAGGGGGTGCTGACACTTCCTGCTGAAATGGGTGGGAGGGGGTTCTGACACTTCCTGCTGAAATGGGTGGGGAGGGAGGGGGTGCTGACACTTCCTGCTGAAATGGGTGGGGGAGGTGGGTGCTGACACTTCCTGCTGAAATGGGTGGGGAGGAGGGGGTGCTGACACTTCCTGCTGAAATGGGTGGGGAGGAGGGGGTGCTGACACTTCCTGCTGAAATGGGTGGGGAGGAGGGGGGTGCTGACACTTCCTGCTGAAATGGGTGGGGAGGGGGGGTGCTGACACTTCATGCTGAAATGGGTGGGGAGGGGGGGTGCTGACACTTCCTGCTGAAATGGGTGGGGAGGGGGGGGGTGCTGAAACTTCCTGCTGAAATGGGTGGGGAGGGGGGGGTGCTGACACTTCCTGCTGAAATGGGTGGGAGGGGGGGGTGCTGAAACTTCCTGCTGAAATGGTGGGGAGGGTGGTGCTGACACTTCCTGCTGAAATGGGTGGGGAGGAGGGGGTGCTGACACTTCCTGCTGAAATGGGTGGGGAGGGGGGGGTTCTGACACTTCCTGCTGAAATGGGTGGGGAGGTGGGTGCTGACACTTCCTGCTGAAATGGGTGGGGAGGGGGGGGGGGTGCTGACACTTCCTGCTGAAATGGGTGGGGAGGGGGGGTGTGCTGACACTTCCTGCTGAAATGGGTGGGGAGGGGGGGTGCTGACACTTCCTGCTGAAATGGGTGGGGAGGGGGGGGTGTTGACACTTCCTGCTGAAATGGGTGGGGAGGGAGGGGGTGCTGACACTTCCTGCTGAAATGGGTGGGGAGGGGGGGCTGCTGACACTTCCTGCTGAAATGGGTGGGGAGGGGGAGGGGGGTGCTGACACTTCCTGCTGAAATGGGTGGGGAGGGGGGGGGTGCTGACACTTCCTGCTGAAATGGGTGGGGAGGGGGTGCTGACACTTCCTGCTGAAATGGGTGGGGAGGGGGGGGTGCTGACACTTCCTGCTGAAATGGGTGGGGAGGGGGGGGTGCTGACACTTCCTGCTGAAATGGGTGGGGAGGAGGGGGTGCTGACACTTCCTGCTGAAATGGGTGGGGAGGGGGTGTTGACACTTCCCTGCTGAAATGGGTGGGGAGGGGGGGGGTGCTGACACTTCCTGCTGAAATGGGTGGGGAGCGGGTGCTGACACTTCCTGCTGAAATGGGTGGGGAGGGGGTGTTGACACTTCCTGCTGAAATGGGTGGGGAGGTGGGTGCTGACACTTCCTGCTGAAATGGGTGGGGAGGTGGTGCTGACACTTCCTGCTGAAATGGGTGGGGAGGGGGGGTGCTGACACTTCCTGCTGAAATGGGTGGGGAGGTGGTGCTGACACTTCCTGCTGAAATGGGTGGGGAGGGGGGGGGTGCTGACACTTCCTGCTGAAATGGGTGGGGAGGGGGGGGGGTGCTGACACTTCCTGCTGAAATGGGTGGGGAGGGGGGGTGTGCTGACACTTCCTGCTGAAATGGGTGGGGAGGGGGGGGGGGTGCTGACACTTCCTGCTGAAATGGGTGGGGAGGGGGGTGTGCTGACACTTCCTGCTGAAATGGGTGGGGGGGGGGGTGCTGACACTTCCTGCTGAAATGGGTGGGGAGGGGAGGGGGTGCTGACACTTCCTGCTGAAATGGGTGGGGAGGGGGGGGTGCTGACACTTCCTGCTGAAATGGGTGGGGGGAGGGGAGGGGGTGCTGACACTTCCTGCTGAAATGGGTGGGGAGGAGGGGGGTGCTGACACTTCCTGCTGAAATGGGTGGGGAGGGGGGGGTGCTGACACTTCCTGCTGAAATGGGTGGGGAGGGGGGGTGCTGACACTTCCTGCTGAAAATGGGTGGGGAGGGGGGGTGCTGACACTTCCTGCTGAAATGGGTGGGGAGGGGGGGGTGCTGACACTTCCTGCTGAAATGGGTGGGGAGGGGGGGTGCTGACACTTCCTGCTGAAATGGGTGGGGAGGGGTGTGTTGATGCTTTGCTGTTGCTTGTGCACGAGAGGGGAGGGGGGATTTGTTTTTCTATTATTCATTCTTTGGGGTTCTCTTCTTTTTCGTGGCTGTCTGCAAAGAGCAGGAATTTCAGGTTGTATAGTGTATACATTCTCTGATATTGAAATGGAACTATTTGAAACATTTGGAGAGCACCATTGCTACGCAGTGTTTCTCACAAGACAGAAAATCGCTGTTCGGCCTATTGATCCTCTGTCGGCCCTCAGAGTAAGATATTTTTATCTCCTTTCCCCACACTCCCCTGTAACATATCCTCCCTCTCACTCACACTGATCCTGATTCTCACACCTACACCGGGGGTAATTTAAAGCAGTCAGTTAACTTACTAATTGCCATTTATTCGGGGTGTCGGGAGATTGAATCCCACGAAGGAAGCCACATGGTGATAAGAAGAATATACAAACCCTCCACAGCACCAGAGGTCAGGATGGAATCTAGGCCTCTGGAGGAATACCCACTGTGCCTTCACAGGTGGGAAGATGAACACATAAAGTCCAACAAAATCCCAACAGTTGTCACCATACTTACCTGTGGCTCTGACAGGGTATTTTGCCCATCTCCTGATCTGAATTCTCCATCTTTCATTGAACTAGTCTAAATTAACCATCGTTGTTCTTCATGCCAAATTATTACAGCTGCTGTGAGTTTGTATTTCAGACAGACAGGCAGTGGTAGATAGACGAGTCCATTGTACTGTTGAGATTACAAAGACCTTACTAATGGTTTTCAGGCTCACGGATATCCAGCTTCAGAAAGTCAAGCTTATTGTAAATACAAGTTCTGAAAGATTTTTCAAGTAGATTTCATAGTTTCATAGGAATACACATCCAGTTCACATATAGGGCAAGGCACGTTGTCAGCAGAATGCTGTAACGACGTAACTAATGAATTTCAGACTCACTAGTACAGTGCATACAGATGTCTACTTTCCTTGTAACTGTTAAAGAGCATACTGATGGATTTCAGATGCATTCATACACACAGATGGGTGAGTTAATTATAGAAATCAGTCCATTAAAAAAGTTCTAATCGGCATTGGACCATGAATACAAGGAAGGAAACTTCTGTTTGAACAGTTTAGTTATGAATACTGCACTATGATGTTTCAATCTGGCAGTAATTTCATTCAAGGTTATAGCAAAAGGGTTATGTCTAAAACTAGAGGGTATAGTTTTAAGATAAGGGGTAATAGACTAAGTGGGAATCTGAGGATTAACTTCCCCTCAGAGTGTGGTTGGAATCTGGAACGCACTAACTGAGGAGGTGGTGCAGGCAGAAACTCGAGCAAGTGATGGACCAAGTGTTGGTAAAAGGGATCAGTGTAGATGGATGACATAGACATGGAACATGAAAGTATTCGCCTAAACATACTGTGGCTATCAGGCATCGATTATCACAGGTTAAGATCCCAAGCATACTAGCTTGAATCTTCTCTGGTGAACAAGAGAGAAAGATTGACCAAGAAAGGTCCCAGTATTTTATTCAAGCCTTGTTTTTGAGGATTTAAGTACCGTATTAACTTTACCTCTCCAAATCCAAGTTTAGTATCTTGTCCAAATGGCATAGGTGTCAAAATGGCAGAGGTTTAGGATAAGAGTTAAAAGGTTTAGAGGGAATCTGAGGAATTTTTTTTGACCTAGAAGGTAGTTGGAATATGCCTGAGGGGGTGATGGAAGCAGGTATTTCAGCAACACTTGAATTGCCGAGATATAAACAATGGACCATTCGGATTGGTATCAATGGGTATGTGATGTGATGTTCAGCATGGACAAGGTGTGCCAGAGGGCTTTTGATGTGCTCTAGGACTTTATAACTTGTATCTAGTCCAAACCTGTGTATTTGAATCTGGTAGACCCCATCATTTGGAGAATTTGCTTTTGGAGTACTAAATGACCACCTTTGTTATCAAGGCAGCCAGACGACTGGAACTCCTGACTGAAGTGAACTGAAAATTTTGATCAGCTTTATTAGAAAATGAGATAATGAGAAAGTGTTAAATCTGACAGGATTGCCCCAATTACAAAGAGGTTGTGAGGAATGAAGGAAAATATGGACACACAAGATAATCCAGGCCAACAGTCATGGAGTCCCCTTGATATCTGATATTGCAAGCTCATTCTCCCTGGGCCAGAGGAGCAACAGGCTGAGTTCATGTCCTTGTAGCTGATGTAACATCACACAGGAATCAAAGAATCAGAGGTGTTCCTCGGCAAACATATTGGATGACCTAACCTGGGCCCAGCATATTGACACAATCACAAGGGAGGCCCCCCAGCGTGCTTATTTTCATTAGAAAGTTAAGGAAGCTCAGCTTGTCACTGAACACTTGAACAAACTCTTATGAATGTACTGTTGTAAGTATTCTGACTGGTTGCATCATGGTCTGGTACAGCAACTGGAACGCACAAGAATGGGAAGCAGCAACTGGGAGAAGTGGACTCTGCCCAACACATCACGAGCACATCCCTTCCCACATTAGTAGCATCTCCGAGAGGCACTGACTCAAGAAGGTAACATCTATGATCAAAGATCCCACCAGCTGGCCTGTGCCATCTGCTCACAGTTGTTATCAGCTAGGTGGTACAGAACAACACACACTAAATGCAGTCAGCAGGCCACGTGCATCTACAGAAATGAATAACAGTCAATGTTTCGGGCTGAGACCGTTCCTCAGGACTCAGAAGCTTGAAATCCCTCACTACCGGGTTCAAGAACAGTTACTTCCTTTCAACCATTCAGTTCTTGAACCAACCTGCACAGCACCAATCACCACCTCAGTCTAGCAACACTCCGAACAGTTTGATCACTTTACCCTAAAAAGGACTTTGTACTGATTAATGCAAAATGCCGGAGGAAGTCAGCAGCCCAGGCAGCATCTATGGAAAAGAGTAGAGTCAATGTTTTGGGCTGAGGCCCGTCAGCAGGACTGATGTTCTGGTGAAGGGTCTCAGCCCAAAACGTCGACTGTTTACTGTTTTCCATAGATGCTGCCTGGCCCGCTGAGTTCCTCCAGCATTTTGTGTGTGTTGCTCAGATTTCTAGCATCTGCGGATTTTCTCCTCTTTGTCCTTTTTTCTTCTAGTTGTGCTCTTTCTTATAACAACTACATATAATTTAAGTTAAATTTATGTTTACCTTGTGAATGCTTCACATATGTGGTTTTGATGTTGCTGCGCGTTTTTCATTGCACCTGTGCATACATGTACTTGTACCTACGACATTTGCCATAGGCGTGATCAGTCTCGGCCAGAGTCTCCTGAATCTGGGGGTCGGTAAGCACACAGTTGCTTCAGCAAGCTTCTCAGAACTAAGCTCTTATTTCACATGAGCTGAAGGGTTAAAGCTTCTCACTGAACCTTGCCCCCAGGCATCTCACTGAGAGAACACTGGGCCGGTAATAGGTGCTGCCCCTGAGGTGCACAGGCAGGCAGAGAGGACTTTACCACTCTGGACCAGTTATCGGAAACCCTCGGTAGGGGGTAGGAGATGGCTGCCAGATTTTGTGTTGACTCTTGACACTAGGCCTGCTGGCCACAGACATGGGAGGTGAAAAGCCCAAGGACAGGTGGCACAGTACGATCGCCTGCAGATACTGGAACAACGTGTAGGGACTTCAAAGATCCACTCTTTTTCTTATCCTGCTTTTTCAAACCTTCATGTAACCTTACTGCCTTTAAAAATACTTAACATCTCCCTCCCTCTCTTATTCTCTCACACACACATACATACAAGGCGCGCGCTCGCGCACACACACACACACACACACACTCTGCTGACTGTTTCATTTGGATTTCTATGAGTTGCACGTTTCCTTTTCATCTGCAGGTTTTAATATTTTTTCCTGTTCAGTGACCCCCATATCCCTGATCCTGCTTTTGATCTGCACCTAACAAGGACTGAAAGGCTTTTATAACTCATCTTAGTCTTCCGGGTTCTCCAGGAAGCAGATCAAAAGCAGATGTGGGTTGAGGTGAAACAGCTCTTTGGTGGTGGAGCAGGACAAGTGATACTGAGCCAGCCTCCCGTTGTACACACAGACGGGACTGACTTTAATTTGAAACAAACTCCTATATTTTCCCATACACCGTCCCTTCCAATTACACTGGGACTACAGTGAAGAAGCAGGCTATTTAACCAATCCATTCTGTGTTGCCGTTAACTCTCTCATGTCTCTCCAAGCCAACCGCCCATACTAAATGGCAACGTAGTGTATGTTATATCTCAATATCCGCATTACAGAGAGAGAAATGAACAAGGTTTTAGCACTCTCTCTGTCTTGCGAATTATTATCTTAATCCCAGGTAAGGATTGAACATATACACATGTCAGAAATTGATGCTAAGTATGCGAAGGACAGTTATTCTAAGGATTTTGAGACAAGCTGGAGACCCTAATGGCAGGGCACTAAAGTGGCACATCTGCCAGTGCTCCTGCGTCTTAGGGTCGATCCTGACTACTGCTGCTGTCCGTGTGGAGCTCACCTTTTCTCCCGCATGCCAAAGACGCACGGATTGGTTAGTAAATTTCTCCCGGCGTACAGCTGAGGGGTGGAATCTGAGAGGAATGGAAGGAAATGATACCTGAAAAGTTATTGGGGAATGGACTGGTCTGTGATCTGCCATGGTTAAGATGGGCCAAAGGCCCTCCTGTTATATAAGATTGGAATACAAAGTTTATGGAAATACAACTTTGCTGAGCATAGCGAAAGCTAACCTCAAGTCAGTGCTGGCCTTAGTAGGTGCAGGGAGTGCCCTGGGCAATCTCTGCAGAAGTAGTGTACTGTGAGAGGGCAAACTCTGTGGTTGGGCTCCTGCATATTACTACTGACAGGAGCAAGGCAGATATGGAGTGATTTTGGGTTTGTGCACACAAGGATAAGAGAACCCGATCATCAAGGACCCACCCAGGCCATGCTGTCTTCTCACTGCTGCCATTAGGAAGGAGGTACAGGAGCCCTAATCCCACAGCACCAGGTGCTGAAGCAGTCATTACCCCTCAACCATTAGGCCCCTGAACCAGTATGGATAACTGCACTCACCTCAACACTGAACTGATTCTACGGGATAGCCAAGCACTCTCATTTCTCAATAGCTAGGAACTCTCAGACTATTCTAGTGGGCTTTCTGGAGATCTACATAAATATTGTTGGGTAGGCCTAATTGTTTAATGTTATTGTGTAGTGACTTAGGATGATACCAGTGTACATATTACTAGTGTGACAATGATGATGTATCATGTTCCAAAGTCTTTCAATTTCCTCATTTCTTCAGCATACTTCTGGTGTTTTTTACTTATTGATTTCTTTATGTTATGTTTGCTGGAATGGCTAGATCTATTAAGTAAGTTGTTCCTGCTTGTCTATCCTGTTTTATTATATCCGGATGGTTATTATGGATTGTCCTATCTGTAATTATGGATCAGTCATAATATAATTTGCAGGACCCTGACTCTAAAACTGGATTAGGCTTGTATTTATAGTAAGGTATAGTGTCTTCTATGAGTTTGTATTTCAAAGCAGATTTTTGGTGAATGACGTTTGCCACTTAATTGTGCCTGTGTAAAGAATCAGATTGAGTTAAACTGCCGCAGGATTGTTTCTAGTTTCTTGACTTTTTCTGCATTTATCTTGTTGATGTGCTAATCTTTTATTAAGTATTTTTGATAATTTTTTTGTGTTAACCTCCTGGTCCTGTATTGACTTAAGGAACCCCTCTTTCTGGGCTGAGGTCTCCCACTCTGAGGCAGGCATTTGACACTTCCTTGTTGACATCTGATCTGCTCAGATCATGGGGATGTCTTCCTCTCAGGGTCATGCTCTCCCATTGGTTAACTTTTTCTTCTGTAAAGAGGATTCCTTCATTTTTCCACTTCCTGCTTTAACTTACGTTTAGTAGTGGTGTGTACTTCTTTTCAGAAAAGCAGATTTAAAACAAATTTAACGGCAAATCTTCAAGTTTTTCATCTGGATAGGTGATCTTGGGTTGTAGAAGCTGAGGCATAAATACTGTCCAAAGCACCAGGACGTCTTCCTCACACCAAATAATGCAATGGGATCTTTTGCAGTTACCTCATCCAAAGAGTACTTCCTCAGTGGTCCTGTCCCACAACGTCAGCCTGAACACTTTGGCTTGAGTAGTCAACCCAAAACCTATCTGCTGGCACAGAGGCACATGAGATCCTGCAGATGCTGGAAACCTAGATCAACACGTGCAAAATACAGACACACTCAGTAAGACAGTCCGGTAGCGTCTGTGGCGGCAAATAAGCAGCTGGCAGTTTGGACAGAAATGTCAATGAAGGGTTTCTGCCTGGAATTTTGTGTATGATGCTGACTACTCTTGCCTTCTTGCTGCAAACATCAAATATGGTTCCAGACATACAGGTCACTTGCCAAATCAAATGTCCCAGGGACAGAGAAGCTAAAAATCTATCACTCTTGCTTATGAAATGGAAATAAGTCAAAGGGTTAATGGCGTCCACTTACTATACCCTATAAAGCACAACAGGGTCTTCCACTCTGATTAGCTGCAACAAAGCTCGATCCTTTCCAGACAGAGCTAATGTTGGGTAGAAAACGGTGCTTTTATTGGCTAGTTTTATTGGATTATTACTGAATAATCCACACCAGGGTGACACAAGATTGGAAATTACAAGAACTAAAGTGATGGAGCAATGCATTTACATCACCATCCTTCAGTCAGCCAGTTAGCCACAGATGAATCTGAACAACTACCGTTCCTTTGGTGTTGGAACTGTGTGGTAGATGTACTAAACTGCAACTTCTTATTGGGTCGCTCACAAGCAGTCTTGCCTCTGAGGTCGAGGCCATGAGTTCAAGTCCCACCTCAGCACAAAGATCCAGGTTATATGGCAAATGAGTGTTGTATTATCATTCAGAGCAGATATTAACAGTCCTGTCCGAAGCTCAGCAATCACAAGGAAAGCATGGCTGTCCCTCTGCTTTCTTGGAAGGTTAAAGAGTTTTGTTTCTTTATTGCAGTAGTAGTAGTGGTAGTGCAATCAATTGAACCAAGTATGATGTTCTCCTAAGGGAGTTGTCTATTGTTAGATCTTCAGGTGGCTGCAGTGGCCTATCTGGGATCCACAAATTTCAATGACTTGGATGATGGAATTGATGGTTATGAAGATAGGTAGAGGGGCAGGTAGTTTTGAGGAAGTGGAGAGGCTACAAAGATTAAGAGAATCGACAAAGAAATGGCAGATGGAATACAATGTCCGGAAGTGTACAGCCATGCACTTTGGTAGATGAAAGAGCTGACTATTTTCTACATGGAGAGAAAATACAAATAAAACTGAGACACAAAGGAACTTGGGAGTCCTTGTGCAGGTTTCTCTAAAGGTTAATTTGCAGGTTGAGTCTGTGGTGAGGAAAGCAAATGCAATGTTAGCATTCATTTCAAGAGGACTAGAATATAAAAGCAAGGATGTAATGTTGGGACTTTATAAAGCATTGATGAGGCCTCACGGAGTATTGTGAGCAGTTTTGGGCTCCTTATCTTAGAAAGGATGTGCTGAAACTGGAGAGGGTTTAAAGAAGGTTCACTAAATTGATTCCAGGATTGAATAGCTTGTCATATGGAGAGTGTTTAATGACTCTGGGCCTGTATTCACCAGAATTCAGAAGAATGCTGGGTGACCTCATTGAAACCTATCGAATGGTGACATCCTTGATAGAGTGGATGTGGAGAAGATGCTTCCTCTGGTGGGAGAGTCTAAGACCAGAGGACAGAGACTTTCTCCACCATGACAAGGTGATGGTCCTTGGAGAAGAACTGAACACGCTAAATCTTCCCTTCCCTCTCCTCCCCCTATTGGTAGAATCTACAGGAGGCATTGCCTCAGGAAGGCAACATCCATCATCAAAGATCCCCACCAGCCAAGCCAGGTCATCTTCTCACAGCTACCATTGTACAGGAGGTACAGAAGACTGAAGTCCCCCAAAATCAAGTTCAAGGACAGCTACTTCTTTTCATGCATTCGGCTCTTGAACCAACTAGTACAACCCAAATCACCACAGTTTAAGGAAAGATTGAAGATAAAGATTAATTTTATTTGTCATATGTATATTGAAATATTAAAACATACAATGAAATGTGTCATTGTGTTAAATCGTATCAGTAAGGATTGTGCTGAACAAGCCATGATTGTCACCAAGCTTCCTGTCCTCACGTAGCATGCCCACAACACACTAACCGTATCCGTACCCCTTTGGAAACTTAGGAAGAAGCTGGAGCACCCAGAGGAAATCCACACCATCACGAGGAGAATGTTTAAACTCTTTACCATCAGCAGCAGGAATTGAACTGCTGTCCTACAGCTGGCACTGTAATAGTGTTTCACTATCTACTATGTTACTGTGTCGCCCAGTGAGATCTGAACTTGGAGCCCCTGGTTTACAAGATCTGTGCTCGAACTCCTGAGCTATGGAGCCTCTTATGGAAAAATAGTTTTAATAACACTATGACCACTTCAATCACTTTGCACAATGGACTTCCTTCTTTTTTGTTCCCATTGTGGAAAATTCTAATTCTGTTCTTTTTTGTAAAAGTTGCATATAAGTTAAGTTTAAAGAAGGTTTAGCTTGTGAATGCTGTGTATCTGACACCACATGCCTGTGAAGCGGCAGTGCATGTATGTACTTGTGTACATGACCATAAACCCAACTTCGTTCAGTTGACTTTGACATGAACCACTATCTGGGGGAAGAGGAGAGGACAGAGAGGGGAGTCATTTGTCTACCTTCACTGAACTTTGCTTGTAACTGTAGCACTAAATGCCACTTTCTGTTATGACTTTACTTCGATGTAATTGTGTACTGAATGATTTCTCCAAATAGTACACTGAACAAAAGTTTATCACTGGATCTCAATACATCAAGCTATAATTTAACTATAATTGATCTATAATTAAAGTTAAATTACAATTATAAACTATGCTAATTGGTAATTAAAACCAATTGCAAATTAGCATAGGTCAGAGGGGTTGAACAGCTCCCTGTTCAGTGACTGTTCATCTTCCTGGGTGAGTTTGGATGGTGAGCACTGACTGTGTTCCCACACTGACAAGGACAGCAGCAGAACGGTGTTCCTTCTGTGAAAGGTGAGGGACTTAAAAACTGGTCACCAACATCTATCGTCCCTCCCTGGCTTTTTTTCTCTGAGATATCCATCTGATGCATTGCTGTATTGTCACACAGGAGAAATATCTTGTGCTGGAGGGAACAGAAGAATTGTCACAACATTGAGGAACACCAGATCCAGGGAGGAGCTGCTGAATTCATTGGGAAGAGCCTCTATCCCCTTGTAACACAAACCCTTCTCCATAAAGTCCCAGCAGAATGTTTTCTAAATTATGCACATCCTAGAATCAGGATCACGGAAGGTCATGCACCCTGTGTGCCTGTGGCCGATCTCCTGTAAGCTCCATTCTCCCAGCAGCAGACCCCCTTTCAATAGATGTTCTTGATTATTAATGGCGCACTGAGTGCCAAGCCAGGAATGGCTGGAACTCACCTGTTTTGAGTTAATTCAATGATTATGTCTCAATTTTCATTAATATCTGTTCCGCCTACTTTACCAACCTTTGTGTGTGCATTCTTGTAGCGTGCACATTCTTGTAGAATGCAACCTTCATGTAGCATTCTTCAAGTGAAGATTCCCATTTACGGCCTGTATAGTGAGTAATTATGGTTCTGACCAAATGGTGTCAAGTTTAAAGTTTCCGTCAGTGTGGTTTAATGTGTCTGGGCTGTTCATAGTCAAGAACATGTTTACCTCCCTTCAGTCTATTATCCTCTGTCATTTGACAGTTTACCATCCAGGGTCATTCTCTTCAACCAGCTGTCTTCCTGAGTCACCTTCTGTGGTTGGTGGAAAGGCCCTTCATAGAACGACACTTCCATTGGAAACCACCCGAAGTTTCACTTACCAAGATGTATGAAAGCCCAATTTGCCTTTTCTCTGCTCTGACATGTCACAAATTTAAAAGAATCAGAATCAAGTTTATTATCACTGGTATGTGACGTGAAATTTGTTAACTTAGCAGCAGTTCAATGCAATACATAATCCAGCAAAGAAAATGTCATAACAAATAAATTTTAAAAAATTAATAATAATTACAGTGTACATATATTAAATAGATCTTTTTTTAAATGTGCAAAAACTGAAATACTGTATATTAAAAAAAAGTGAGGTAGTGCCCAAAGATTCACTGTCCATTTAGGAATCGGATGACAGAGGGGAAGATGATGTTCCTGAATCGCTGAGTGTGTGCCTTCAGGCTTCTGTATCTCCTACCTGATGGTAACAGTGAGAAAAGAGCATGCCCTGGGTGCTCGAGGTCCTTAATAATGGACACTGCCTTTCTGAGACACCACTCCCTGAAGATGTCCTGGGTACTTTATAGGCTGGTACCCAAGATGGAGCTGACTAGATTTACAACCTTCTGCAGCTTCTTTCAGTCTTGTGCATCCTTGTGTTCAAATAATACCCAGTCTGGTATGTTATCCTTTTCATAGAATGATGCAGTACATGAAAGAAAGTGTCCTCAGGGCTTAGTACCTCAAGCCTCAGAGCTTTTTATTCAGGCCTCCGACCTTGGACTTGGACCTTTTACCTCAAACTTAGACTTTGGACCCATGGATTGGACCTCAGGTTTCAGATCTTAGACCTCAAGCCTCAGATGCTACCTAGATTTTAGGTGGAATTCCTACAAGCAAAATGGTTGATGGTGCACTCCACCACAACCAATTACTAATCCTCTATGGCTGTCATAATATTTTCATCATTTGGTCATTATCTGCCTTTGGCACCTTGCCTTGTCAGACGTTCTGACATCCATGGCTACAATTCAGAAAGACAGTTATGGCATGGGGATGCGAGGGTAAAGTTCAAAAGTACAAAGTTCAAGGCCTGAGAACAACGAATCCATGCTGCCCCAGTGTGAAGAGCTTCCCTTTTAGACTGTGATGATCATTAGGCTTTCAAGTTGCTTCTGCAGTTGATCAGGATCCCACAGGAACTCTGAAGCCAAGAGATGAATCATATTCTGTTTTGAATTTATTGTTTGCTAATTTTCCTTTAAGATAATAAGACACTAGAGCAGAATTAGACCATTTAGCCCACTGAGTCTGCTCCACCATCCCATCATGGCTCATCCCAGATCCCACTCAACAACCCCATACACCTGCCTTCTCGCCATATCCTTTGATGCCCTGACTGATCAGGAAACTATCAATTTGCACTTTAAATATACCTATGGTCTTGGCCTCCACAGCTGTCTGTGGCAGAGCATTCAAGTCAAGTCAAGTTGCTTTTTATTGTCAATTCAACCATAACTGCTGGTACAGTACACAGTTAAAATGAAACAACGTTCCTCCAGGACCATGGTGCGACATGAAATACCACAAAACTACATTAGACTTCAGACCTACACGGGACTACATAAAGTGCACAAAACAGTGCAAGACAGTACAATAATTAATAAACAAGACAATAGGCACAGTAAAGGGCAAATTACAATATAATAATAAATGATGTAAATGTAAATAATGTTTTAGCAGGAATTTGAGCAAGAAATGTGAAAAAATTGCAGAGAGAGAGGGGGAGAGGGGGGAGAGAGAGGGGGGGAGAGAGAGAGACTAGACTCTGGGAATTGAGGAGTCTAATGGCTTGGGGGAAGAAACTGTTACACAGTCTGGTCTTGAGAGCCCAAATGCTTCGGTACCTTTTGCCAGATGGCAGGAGGGAGAAGAGTTTGCATGAGGGGTGTGTGGGATCCTTCATAATGCTGTTTGCTTTGCGGTTGCAGCGTGTGGGATAAATGTCTGTAATAGCGGGAAGAGAGACACCGATGATCCCTTCAGCTGACCTCACTATCCGCTGCAGGGTCTTACGATCCGAGACGGTGCAATTTCCAAACCAGGCAGTGATGCAGCTGCTCAGGATACTCTCGATACATCCTCTGTAGAATGTGATGAGGATGGAGGGTGGGAGATGGACTTTTCTCAGCCTTCACAGAAAATAGAAATGCTTCTGGAAATGCTCTAGAGCTGATGTTGAGGGACCAGGTGAGATTCTCCACCAGGTGAACACCAAGAAATTCCACAGGTTAACTACTCTCTGGCTAAAAAATTCCTCCTTTCCTCGGTCTAAAGGGTTGACCCTCAATTTTGAGGCTGTGCCCTTTAGTTCTGGAAACCCACCGCAGGAGAAAACACCTCCACATCCTCCTCATCTAGTCCTTTCAACGTTCGATAGCTTTTAAGGAGAACCCCCAAATTTTTGTAAATTCTAGTGAGTACAGGCCCAAAGCTGCCAAATGCTCTTCATATGTTAACCCCTTCATTCCCAGATCATCCTCGTGAACAACCTCTGGACTCTCTCCAATGCCAACACATCGTTTCCGAGATATGGGACCCAAAGCTGTTGACAATACTCCCAAGGGTGGCCTGACTAGTGTCATATGAAGCTGCAGGATTATCTCCTTGCTTTTTTATTCTATTCCCTTTGAAATAAATGCCAATATTGCATTTGCCTTCTTTACCACAGACTCAACCTGTAAATTAACCTTCTGGGAGTCTTGCATTAGGATTCTGAAGTCCTTCTGTACCTCTGATGTTTGAATTTTCTTCCCATTTAGATAATAGTCTGTTCCTTTTACCAAAATGCATTATCATTTGCCCATTCTTCGAATTTGTCTAAATCCTTCTGCAATCGCATTGCTCCATCAGCACTACCTACCCCTCAACCTATCTTTTTATCATCTGCAAACTTTGCCACAAAGTTATCAATTCCATTATCTAAATCATTGACAAGCAATGTGAAAAGTAGCGGTCCCAATACTGACCCCTGAAGAACATCACTAGTCCCTGGTATCCAACCAGAAAAGACTCCCTTTATTCCCACTCGCTGCCTCCTGCCCGTCAGTCATTCCTCTATCCAAGCCAGAGTCTTTCCTGTAATGCCATTGAATTTTATCTTGTTAAACAGCCTCATGTGTGGCAACTTATCAAATGTCTTCTGAAAATCCAAGTAAATGACATTTACTGCCTCTCCTTTGTCCACCTTACTTGTTACTTCCTCAAAGAACTCTAACAAATTTGCCAGGCAAGATTTTCCTTTACAGAAACCAAGCTGACTGTGACTTATTTTATCATTATTCTCCATGTACCCCAAAGCCCATCCTTAATAATAGACTCCAATACTTTCCCAACCACTGTGGTTAGGCTAACTGGTTTATAATTTCCTTTTTTATTGCCTTCCTCCCTTCTTAAAGAGTGGAGTGACATTTTCAATTTTCCAGTCCTCCAGAACCGTGCCAGAATCAAGTGATTCAAATGCACTGGACTTCTGCATTCCTGACTAACTGTATCAATCATCGGAGAGTGTCACTGAGGGTTCAGCACTGGAGATGACAGTATATACTGGTGGAAGTATTGAATCAAGCTCAAATGATGAGGGGTATCCTCACTACACCAACATCGTATGGCTACATTTGGACAATCAGAGGCCATGTCCATGTCACATCAAGTTGCGTGGAGTCCACAGTGCAGTGGTTCTCAGTCCAGCCCTTCTGCTTCATGTTGGCATTTCTGCTCCTAACCTTCATCC
Source organism: Hemitrygon akajei (assembly GCF_048418815.1). NCBI lineage: Eukaryota > Metazoa > Chordata > Chondrichthyes > Myliobatiformes > Dasyatidae > Hemitrygon > Hemitrygon akajei. The sequence continues at coordinate 114,005,552 of NC_133124.1, forward strand.
GGCTGTCACCACTTCCTCCTATTCCTTCCTCTCGCACACATTTTTATCCAGATTCCCTATAAACCCAGACTGACATTCTGCTCTTATGATTATTGTCCCCTCACTTTCATTAACCCCACTAGACCTATCTCTAGCCCTAATGCAAGCCCTAATTTTGGTCCTATCCCGAACCCTAATGCTTGTCCTGTCCCGAACTTCAGTGTTAATCTTTTTCGTTTTGGTAGCATTCAAAGTCAAAGTCACGTCTATCGTTATTTCACATATGAGTTACCATACCAGACTATGATTTAGCCAGTCAGGATACCATCAACAGCACATCGACAGAAATTTGTTAATGACAATCTGAACTTCCAAATAACGGTGGTTAAGGCACATCTTCGTTGTGATTCAGGTCACCCGATATGTTAGTGCTCTGGAATTTAAAGCTGGAGACTATTTCCACTATTGATCCATATGTTTGCTTTCCTTCCCCTTCCTGATATCAAAAATCAGCTCTTTAGTTTTACTGCTGTTGAGTGAAATATTGTTGTTGCTGCATCACTCAACCAGGTCCTGCAGAGCCTGCTCCAATCCTTAGGCTAAGCTCTATCCCCAACCCTGATATTAATGCCATCTATTGCCCTAACACTAGCCCTTTTCCAAGCTATGTTCCTAACCTAAGAATAGAGGTCACGGGAGGATGCAGCATCCAACAGTCTAAGCCCCAGGACACAGCACCCTGGGCCATAAACACCCATTAGACAGATGCCCCAGAACTCCAACAACTAAAGCAAAAGGGGAATTTGCCCCATGGTTCACAAATACATATCCCAACTCTACTGTAAGACCCAATCCCAACCCCAGTAAGGCACAGTCAGTGTTCCTACACCCAATTAATCCTTTCACCAAGGCTTCCAAAACTCCTTAACCCAGCCACCATACCAATCCCCTGAACATGCAAACAGGAGCAGACTTCAGAACAAGTGAGAGCCATCAATCTGAAAATGTCCGATTCCAGCGTCCCATAGCTGCTCCTTCAACCACTGCCTGTAAATAAACAGATCTGGTTTATCCTCCCCAGGATAAGGGTAAAAGCAGGTGGAATTGTCAAAGCTGATTTTATTGTCCATTAGTACAAGCACATGTATGCACAGGTGAAATAAAAATCTTACTTGCCGCAATATCACAAGCACTGAGCATCATATACACATCAGTTCAAGAAAAAAGTAAATAAAAAACACAATTTTTACAAGAAAAAATACAAATAGATCAAAATAAAAGGCTCATTGTAGTAAAAAGTGGCAAAGTGGCCATCATGCTGCTATACTAAGGTAGTGTTTAGGGTTTTGCATGTTTGATTAAAAAAGCTGAGGAGTTGAAGGGAAGTAGCTGTTCTTGAACTAACAGAGCCCCAGTGGCTCTTCAGGATTCTCTACCTTCTGCCCAACAGTAGTTACAAGAAGATGGCAAGGTCCAGCTGCTGGAGATCCTTTGAAGATTGATGCTGATTTCTTGAGGCTGTGCCTCATGTAGATACGACTGATGGTGGGAGGGACTAATGAAATGAAGACATTGGCCAGGTACACCATGAAGCTAATAACCTCAGGTGATAGAAGGATAATCATTCTATAACCCCCCCCCCCCCCATCCAAACTAATACCCGAACCCCGATACACCTTCCCCGCATCTACCTTATCCCAGCCCTGCTTCATTTTGGAGCTCTTCCTGAGCTGCTCGGCAGTTTGATTCCCATGAATCCACATAAACAGGAATCCTGAAGCTATGTCTTTGATACTGCACGGAAAGAGGCTCTTCATCCCAACTGGGCCATACTGACCACAGCACCTTCCCTGCTAGATATAGTTACCCATGCCCAGCCCATAACCATCAAACCTTCCCCTCCATATACCTATCGAAATGCCCATTAAATGTTGCTATTGTACCTGCCTTGACAATTTCTCTTCAGCTCATTCCAGGGACTCACTCAGTGTAAAGAGGTTACCTCTCAGGATCTCTTTAAAATCTCTCTCCTCCTACCTTGTAATTGACCCCTCTAGTTTTGGACTCCCCAGCACTGGGGAAAAATCTATGGCCATCCACCTTTTCCATATCTATCACAATTTTCTAAACGTCCTTGACGTCAACTCTTATCCTCCTTGTTCCAGGTTAAAAAAAAAGGTCCAGCACGGTTAATATCTCCCTGTAATTCAGACCCTGTAGTTCAGACAGCAATCTCATAAATCTCTTCTGCACCCTTTCCAGCTTGACAATATCCTTCCTATAACGGAGTGACCAAAATTGTACTCATTACTCCAAGTATGGCCTCACCAAAAACTTAGATAACTGCAACATAATATTCCTACTCCAAAACTCTACCTCAGAACTGGAGTGGAAGCAGGTCAACCTCAATTCCAAGTGACTGCCTGAGAACTGTATTAAGATGATGAATAATGACAACATTGAAAGGCTGAGAGAAGAACATCAATGCTGCATTGAAAGTAAGCCAATAGCAAGCAGGGGCCAATAAAACACATGGATATTCCAGAGAACAGTATGTAAGCTGTTGATTTCTTTAATGGGCATTTCATTCTTTAGTTGGAGTATTGTGTGCAGTTCTCTTCACCTACAGTGCCTAAAAAAAGGTATTCACCACCCCCCAGAAGTTTTCATGTTTTATTGTTTTAACAACATTGAATCACAGTAGATTTAATTTGCGCCTTTGGCAGCAATTACAGCCTTGAGTCTATGTGGACAGGTCTGTATCAGCTTTGCACATCTGGACACTGCAATTTTGCCCCCTTCTTCTTTACAAAACTGCTCAAGCTCTGTCAGATTGCATGGGGATCATGAGTGAACAGCCCTTTTCAAGATCACCACAAATTCTAAATTGGATTGAGGTCTGAACTCTGACTTGACCACTCCAGGATATTAACTTTATTGTTTTTAAGCCATTCCTGTGTAACTTTAACTTTATACTTGGGGTCATTGTCTTGATGAAAAACAACTCTTCTCCCAAGCCGCAATTTTCTTGTAGGCTTCATCAGGTTTTCCTCCAGGATTTCTCTGTATTTTGCTGCATTCATTTTACCCTCTACCTTCACAAGCCTTCCAGGGCCTGCTGCAGTGAAGCAACCTCACAGCACGATGCAGCCACCACCATGTTTCATGGTAGGGATAGTGTGTTTTTGATGATGTGCGATGTTTGGCTTACACCAAACAGAGTATTTAGTTTAATGGCCAAAAAGCTGAATTTTGGTTTCATCAGATCATAGAACCTTCTTCCAGCTGACTTCGTGTCTCCCACATGCCTTCTGGCAAATACTAGCCAAGAGTATTTTTCAACAGTGTCTTTCTCTTTGCCACTCTCCCATAAAGCTGCGACTGGTGAAGCACCCTGGCGACAGTTGTATGCACAGTCTCTCCCATCTCAGCCTCTGAAACTTGTAACTCCTGCAGAGCTGTCATGGATCTCTTAGTGGCTTCCCACACTAGTCCCCTTCTTGCATGGTCACTCAGTTTTTGAGGACAACCTGTTCCAGGCAGATTTACAACTGTGCCATATTCTTCCCATTTCTTGGATTGACTTAACTGTACTCCAACGGATATTCAGTGACTTGGAAATTTTCTTGTATCCATCTCCTGACTTGCGCTTTTCATTAACCATTTTGGGGAGTTGCTTGGAGTGTTCTTTTGTCTTCATGGTGTAGTTTTTGCCAGGATACTGACTCACCAGCAGTTGGACCTTCCAGATACAGGTGTATTTTTACTACAATCAATTGAAACACCTTGACTGCACACAGGTGATCTCCATTTAACTAATTACATGACTCATAAAGCCAATTGGCTGCACCAGTGATGATTTGGTGTGTCATATTAAAGGGGGTGAATACTTAAGCAATCAATTATTTTGTGATTTATATTTGTAATTAGTTTAGATCACGTTATGGAGATCTGTCCTCACTTTGACATGAAAGAGTCCTTTTCTGTTGATCAGTATCAAAAAAAGCCAAATAAAATCCACTGTGATCCAATGTTGTAAAACAATAAAACATGGAAACTTCCGGGGGGGGGGGGGGTGAATACGTTTTACAGGCACTACGTACAGGAAAGATATCAATAAGATTAAAAGAGTACAGAAAAAGTATACACAGTTTTTTCTTGGACTCAGTTATAAGGTTGAATAGGTTAGGATTCTTTTCCCTGGTGTGTAGGAGAATTAAGGGAGATTTGATAGAGGTATATGAAATTATGATGGGTATAGAGAGAATGAATGCAAGCAGGCTTTTTCCACCGAGATTGGGTGCAACTAGAACTGCAGATCTTGAGTCAAAGTTGAAAGGTGAAATGTTTAAGAAGACATGAGGAGGAACTTCTCTACTCAGAGCGTGGTGAGAGTGTTGGATGAGTTGCCAGTGGAAAAGGTGAATGTGGGTTCAACTTCAACGTTTAAAAGAAATTTGGGTAGGTACATGGATGGGGGGAGGGGGTATGAAGGGCCATGTTCCTGGCGCAGGTCGATGGGACTAAGCAGAATAATAGTTTTGCAAGGACGAGATGGGTCGAAGGGCCTATTTCTGTGCTGAAGAGCTCTATGATTATGACTCTAATAGCGTCAGAAGCACTTTGTTGCCCACACTGTAGACCACTCCTGTTTCCTTCATGTCCTGATCAATTTATGCTGCTAATTTGTCAACATTAACTCATTTTTTTTCCAAGAAGAGTCTAATCATGGGAAGCTGCCTCAGAAATATGTTGAGACAGTAGAGAGCCATCCCCCACTTAAATTATGCTACAATAACTTCCACTTTGCACGGCATTTTCCAGAAGAGCAATGTCAAAGAGTTTATGATACGCAGTTGCCCAAGTTTGATTTGGACAGAGTTCAGTAGTATCCAGGAGAATCACAAGGCCTATGATGGCAACCCCACTATAATGGTCCTGGGTTGTAAGCTTGTACTCAAATGTTTTGTAATTCAGCAGACATCATTTACGTAACCAAATCCCCTCCTTTCTCCAAACCCTTTCCTCTCCTTTATTTATTGTATATTGATCACTGCAGTGACAAACTTTCAGCCCAATCCCGGGGCAATGAAAGCACTGCATACACATTTGTAATGGTTGACCAATCCAATATTCAAAGCCAGTCCTCGTGGAATATCTAGGTGGTAAAATGGTGTCAGACAGCATCAGAGTTGCAACAGTACATGCTGGAACCCTGCCTGTTCATTCCTCATATCAGAGAACATAGAACAAAGAACAGTACAGCACAGGAACAGGCCCTTCAGCTAACAATGTTGTGTTGAGCCAATTAAATTAGTAATCAATAACTGAACTAACTTCTTCCTATCCAAAGGATATGCAATTTCATTTTCCTTCTGTTCACGAGCCTATCTAAATGTCTCTTAAAAGTCCTGCGTCTGTTTCTGCGTCTGCCACCACCCTAGGCAGCACATTGTAGGCACCCAACACTTTAGGTGTAAAAAGCTTAACACTCACATCTCCTTTGAAATTACCTCCTCTCATGCCCTCCGGTACTAGACATTTCAACCCTGAGAAAAGGATACTGTTTGTCTGCTCCGTGCCTTTCATAATCTTATGAACCTCTATCAGATCTACCCTCAGCCTCCATCACTCCAGAGAAAGCAACCCAACTTTGACCAACCTCTCATTATAGCACATGCCCCCTAACCCAGGCAGCATCCTAGTAAACCTCCTTTGCACCCTTTCCAAGGTCTCAACATCCTTCCTATAATGGGGCAACCAGAACTCAAGATTCAGCCTAACTAGACTTTTACAATGCTGCAACATAACTTGTTGAATTTTGAATTCAATGCCTTGACTAATCAAGACAAGCATGCCATATGACTTCTTAACCACCCTGCTACCTATGTAAGCTCTTTCATGGAACTTTGAATTTGGACCCCAAGATTCCTCTGCTCATCAACACTACAATGGTCTTGCCCTTAACAGTGTTCTGTCCCTTTACATTTGGCTACCAAGGTGCAACACTTCCTATTTGATTGGGTTAAATTTCATCTGCCATTTCTCCACGCATATCTGCCAATGATTTAATTCCAGCTGTATTCTTCACCAGTCTTCACCACAATCCATGACACCACCAACCTTCATATCATCTGCAAACTTTCTAACCCACTCATCTACATGCTCCTCCAGGTCATTTTTATATATCACAATCAACAGACTGAACACCACTAATCACAGACCTTCAGATTGAATTAGTCCCTTCAACCACTGCTCCCTGTCTTCAATGGACAAGCTAGTCCTGAATCCATACAGCCAATTCACCATGCAACCCTTAATCTTCTGGATGATCCTCCCATGAGAGACCTTGTCAAATGCCTTACAAAAATCCATGTAGACAACATCCACAGCTCTACCTTCATCAATCACCCTCAGCACCTTGTTAAAAAACTCAATAAAGTTAGTAAGACACAATTTGCCTCACACAAAGCCATGCTGGTTCTCCCTAATTGGACCATAGTTCTCCAAACGCTCATAAATCCTATCCATAAGAATTTTCTCCAGTAACATCCCCACCACTGATGTGAGATTCACCAATCTATAGTTTCCAGAATTATCCCTGGTTCCCTTCTCGAAACTGGAATGCAATCGGTTGCTCACCATTCCTCCAGCACCTCACCTGTGGTTAGAGAGAACACAAAGATATTGGTCAAGGCCCCAGCAATCTCTTCTTGTCTCTGTCCATAACCCAGCAATATCCCATCAGGCCCCAGGGACATCCATCTTCATGCTCTTTCAGACTCCCAGCACTAACTCCTCCTCTACCTCAAAATACTCTAACATATCAATACTCTAGGCCCTGATCTCCCTATCCTCCACATCTTTCTCCTTGGTAAATGCTGATATAAAGTGCTCATTAAGGACCTGACCACATCAGCAACATCCAAGCAAATGTCCTTGAGTGGTCCTACCCTGTCCCTAAATATCCTCTTGTATGTATATAATATCTGGAGATTCTCTTTAATCCTACTAGCCAAGGACTTTTCACGGTCCTTCCTGGCTTTCCTAATTCGCTTCTTGAGTTCTTTTCTGGCTTCCTCATAATACTCAAGGGCTCTGTTTGATTCTAGTGTCCTAAGCTTTACATACTGTTCCTTTTTTTCTTAACTAAATTTGTTACCTCTCTCAATATGCAAGGTTCTCTTAACTTGTTATCCTTGTCTTTCCTTCTGACTGGAACATAGCTGCCCTGTACTCTGTGCCTTTGGTCTTTAAACACCTTCCTCATATCGGATGTGGACTTGCCCATAAACAGCTGTTCCCAATTAACTCTCCCTAATTCCTGCCTAACACTCTCATAATTTGCCTGTTCCAGTTTAATACCCTCCCACAATGTCCATACTTATCATTATCTATAGCTATAAGAGTTGTGGTCACTGTTCCCTAAATGCTCACCCATTGGAAGATTAGTCACCTGGCCAGGTCCATTACAGCCCTTCCTATTGTTGGACTACTGACTGATAGATTTAAGAAACCCTCCTAGGAAATTCTGCCCTATCTAAACTTCTTGCATTTAAAAACCCTCAGTTTTATGAGGGAAATTGAGCATGACAACAACCCTAATGTTTTTACAGCTTTCCTAAATCTGCTTGCATATCTGTTCCTCAATGTCCCAATGGCTATTGGTGGGCCTGTAGAACAATCCCACTAGATTGATTGCATCCTTCCTATTTTTGAATTCTACCCATATACAGTACTGTGCAAAAGTCAGTCTATATAGCTAGGGTGCCTAAGACTTTTGCACAGTATTGTATTTGTCAATGTGGAGCAGAGAGAAAGTTTGTAAAGTTGGTAGGAGCAAAGGGTATTGGGAATGGTGAGAGTGCGGTGCTGTGAGAGAGGAGTGGGACAGGTGGTAGAGAACGAGTATCAGGGCAGTGGTTAATGCCAATGGAGACACACCCAGCCCTGAAACACCAGGCAAAGTCATTTGTTTCCAAACAATTAGATTATTGATCAAACACGAGGAAATCTGCAGATGCAGGAAATTCAAACAACACACACAAAATGCTGGTGGAACACAGCAGGCCAGGCAGCATCTATAAGGAGAAGCACTGTTGACGTTTTGGGCTGAGATCCTTCGTCAGGACTAGCTGAAGAGAAAGATACTAAGAGATTTGAAAGTAGTGGGGGGAGGGGGAAATGCTAAATGATAGGAGAAGACCGGAGGGGGTGGGATGAAGCTAAGAGCTGGAAAGGTGATTGGCGAAAGTGATACAGAGCTAGAGCAGGGAAAGGATCATGGGACGGGAGGCCTCGGGAGAAAGAAAGGGGGAGGGGGGAGCACCAGAGGGAGATGGAGAACAGGCAGAGTGATGGGCAGAGAGAGAGAAAAAAACAAACAACTAAATGTGTCAGGGATGGGGTAAGAAGGTTATTGATCATTACAGAATAGACAATAGACAATAGGTGCAGAAGTAGACCATTCGGCCCTTCAAGCCTGCATCGCCATTCCAAGATCATGGCTGATCATCTACTATCAATACCCGGTTCCTGCCTTGTCCACATATCCCTTGATTCCCCTATCCATAAGATACCTATCTAGCTCCTTCTTGAAAGCATCCAGAGAATTGGCCTCCACTGCCTTCTGAGGCAGTGCATTCCACACCCCCACAACTCTCTGGGAGAAGAAGTTTTTCCTTAACTCTGTCCTAAATGACCTACCCCTTATTCTCAAACCATGCCCTCTGGTACTGGACTCTCCCAGCATCTGGAACATATTTCCTGCCTCTATCTTGTCCAAACCCTTAATAATCTAATATGTTGCAATCAGATCCCCTCTCTATCTCCTTAATTCCAGCGTGTACAAGCCCAGTCTCTCTAACCTCTCTGCGTAAGACAGTCTGGACATCCCAGGAATTAACCTCGTGAATCTACGCTGCATGTTTGAATTTGAATCATTACATGATCATACTGAATGGCAGTGCAGGCTTGAAGGGCCGAATGGCCTACTCCTGCATCTATTTTCTATGTTTCTCTGGTGCTTTCTGCTCCCCCCCCCACTTCTCCCTTCCCCTTTACCCAACCATGATTCCCCTCTTTCTGCCACTTTCAATCCACAATAGGGACCTGAATCAGAATCAGGTTTATCATCACTTACATATTTCATGAAAATTGTTTTTTTTTTGCAGGAGCAGTGCAGTGCAATACATATAATTATTGCAGTACTGTGCGAAAGTCCTTAGGCACCCGTGTAATATATATGTGCCAAAGACTTTTGCACAGCAATGTAGGCTCAGTTGTCCCCTCGGAGTTCAGCTCTGATCATGTCCCTAATTAGTGGTGCGACTCCCCCACCTCTTTTACCTCCCTCTCTATCTTTTCTAAGACATCGAAGCTCTGGGACATTAAGCACCTATTTGTGTCTCTCTCAGCCAAGTCTCCCTAATGGCGGCAACATCATAGTTCCATGTGTTGACCCATGCTCTAAATTCATCACCTTTACCCGTAATAATCTTGCATTAAAACCACACACTTCAAACTATTACTTGGCTCCTGTTTGTTTTTCCTGGCCCTGACATCTGCCTTCCTTTCCAACTCTCCACTTCATGACCTGGTGCTTTGGTTCCCATTCCCTTTCCAAACTAGTTTAAACCTTCCTGAACAGCACTAGCAAACATCTTGGTGGGGTCATCGGTTTCCCTCCAGTTTAGGTGCAACCTGTCCCTCTTCAACAGGTCAGTTGTGCCCCCAAAAAGATTCCAATGATCCAAGTACCCGAAGCACTGCCCCCTGCACTCATTCCTCAGCCACTCATTCATCTGTGATATCATTCTATTCCTGTCCCGACTAGCACATGGCACTGCGAGTAATCTGGAGATGACAACCTTGGAGCTCCTGCTCTTCAGCCTCTCTTCAACTTCCTATACTCACTGCATAGGACGTCATCCCCTTTTCTATTTATGCAATTGGTGCCAATGTGCAGCGTGGCATTTGGCTGCTCGCCCTCCCATTTGAGAACATTCTGCAACCACTCTGAGACATCCTGGACCGTATCACCTGGGTAGCAACACACCATCCCAGTGACTCTTCCCCAGAATTTCCAGCCTGTCCCCCTAATTATCGAGCCTCGTATCACTATCGTTCTGCCAGACTTTAACCTTCCCTGCTGAGCCTCAGAGCTGACTATGGCGCCACTGGCCTGGCTGCTGCTGGTGTGCCCTCATGGGTCAACACCACACCCCCACCACCCACCCACAAAGAGGTATACTTGCTGAGAGAAATGGCCACAGGGAAACCCCTCACTGACTGCTTACTCCTCTTGCCTCTCCTGATGGTCACCCCTGAAGCCTGCACTATGGGTGTGACCACCTCAGTAAAATTTTCACCTACAGGTTTTCCTTGATGGTCCTGGGCACATCCAGTTCATTGACCTTGTCGGTCGGGAGTTGAAGTTGGATGCACTTCCTGCAGATGTAGTCATCATGGAGACCATTAAGTACCTAGCAATCTAATATCTTACAAGAGTAGCATTTCACTATCGTTTTATCTACATTTGTTATACCTTTTGCTCTAACTTCTCAAGCTTAAGGTCTACAATCAAATAAATTATTCCATATGAATCAGTGCTCTTAGCCTCCACCTGTTGAGTCAAAGCCTTTCACTCTAACCCTGGCCCACTCCCATAATGGCCGCTTTGCTTTCTTTTTGCTTCTTTTTATTGTCCCTTCTTAATTTACTAATACCTAAGCAATCTCCTGCTCTGCAGACAAGTTCCAATGGGTCCCACTCGTTTTTTAAAATTGGTGCATTAAGTCCGCAAAAGCAGTTTCCAACTTTCTCCGTGATCTCTTGCTCCTTGGCAAATAACCCAGAACACTTCCCTGCTTTTCTTTCCATGTGATTGCTTCCTGGGAGTAGAGAGACTTCCTTCTCCTACTCCCCAATCCCTCTCTCCACTCAACCTCACTTCTAATCTTATGCTCCTTCTCAACCAAACTTCCCGGGCTGTCTGTCCTTGACTGCCCTTCAAACCTCCGGTTCTTCACCTTAGTTCACCAATGCCTCATTGAAATTCTATGACCACCTTAACCCCAAACTCAACCACTGCATTTCACCAGCTGACTTTCTCAAACTGCTCCAAAGCAGCTCACTACCCCTTGTTGCATCCTCAGTGCAGTGATGCAGTGTTGCTCATTGACTGCACTACAGCCATGTTGTTGCATGGAAAGCATCTACAGGAGACGCTGCCTTACGAAGGTGGTATCTATCAGCCAGGATCTCCACCAATCTGGCCATGCACTCTACTCGCTGCTACATAAGCCTGAAGCCCTACAACACAAGGTTGAGGATAGCTACTTTTTCACAGCATTCAGGTTCTTGAGCTGACCTGCACAATCCTAACCCTATCTCGGCAATGGAACAATATGGCCCACATTTTTGCACGACCATGGATTAATATGGACTCTGCGATTTTTTTTTTCACTGAAGTTTTGTTTTTCACAGTCTTTGTAGTTCTTCAGTGGTTGATATAACTTACGTTTAATTTATGTTCAGTGTGTTTTCTGAGCCTATGTGCCTCTGATGCCAAACTTGTGCACATGACAATAAACTGAACAACTGTAAAGAACATTGAGACGATATGAATGTGGCTGGAATGTGGTAAGTCCATAGTAGAGAAGAAACTTTAAAGAACTGTGCAGCATAACAAGTGAATCCACATGATGACCCACAATACCCAGTGAAAAATATTATCATTTGTCTCAAATTGGGATTCCTAATTCTAGATTCTCCACACACAAGGCAACATCCTCTTCACACACACACACATGCGCGCACACACGTACACTCACACACGTGCACACACACTTACGCACACGCACGTGCGCACACACGCCGACACACACACGCAATCTGCAATCAGTCAATGCACTATTGTACTCCATAGGCTTACTCATTTCTCTTGATCTTCTAAAGCTCCAGCACATACAAGCCCTGTCCAATCTCTCCTGATGACTATCTCAGGTTAATTTATGAATGTTGCACTAGTCATGCAAGAAGTAAAGTATTTAAACCAGGTATTGGTAATAGAATTTACTGCTGGATTAACTAATTAAGCTGAGAGGCCTGTGGAACATTTCAACCCCTCGCTTCTCTCTCAATGTCCGTCAATCTCCTGACTACTATACGTATCTTGGACCTGCGGACACTTATCCTTTCCATCGTGTCAGCTATCTCAGTCATAACTTCCCTGTATTTTTCATTCAGGCACAGTCCTGACATTAGGAAAATAAATAAGACCTCCATCATTTTGTTACCTCTGCAAGTGGCAACCATAACACGATTGGCCACAAAAGTATCCTTCAGAAAGCTCCCTCTCTGTTATTGGCTACTTCACATTTAGATTGCTTCCTGATAGAGGAAGAACCACAGTTAGTTCCTCAACCAAAACAAACAACATAAAAGACTGTTTGGGTCTCCTTCGTACTGCTCATCTTTTAAGTACCCATATGGTGATGTTTTGGTTGCGAGCAAGTTTGATCATTTGCACGTGTGTTTGATAAAGCTAGGAGCACTGTGGAAATTGAAGACAGGAGTGTTTGAAGGTGCCAGTCCTTCCTGAGGCAAAGTCCCACTATCCTCTATGCTCACAGAGTACAAAGCTCTTTCTATCACAGAGTTCTTCAGCAGAACCAGAGGGACTGGGAGGATGCAGCACATTCACTGGTTTCCTTCCAGACGCACAACCTCCCTAATGTGTGGAATTGATGGAATTCAACTGCAGGATTGTTTGATGTTTGTTCAGGATTGGGAATGGAAGGATTCAGAATCAAGGAAGACAGGTGTGCTAATGCAACAGCTCAGCCTCAATATAAATAGTGATACCTGCTGCACATACACAGGAGGAGAGGGTGAGAAGGTCCCTTTTGTGAAGGAAGGTTGAAGGGGTGAGCTAACGGTGAACATTAAAACAACAAAGGGTTTTTTGGGGAAGGGCAGAGCCACCCATGATGGCCACCAAGAAATCCAATCTTTGTAATTGGTATTGGCTTATTACTGTCACAGTGAAAAGCATTGTGTTGCATGCCCTCCATTCAGATCCTTTCAAAATAGGTATCTCCCCCCTTCCCTCTCGGTCCTAAAGAAGGATCTCAGCCCGAAACCTTGACTGTACACTTTTCCATAGATGCTGCCTGGTTTGCTGAGTTCCTCCAGCATTTTGTGTGTTTTGCTTTGGATTTCCAGCATCGGCAGATTTTCTGATGTTTGAGATAAGTACATCAAGGCTGGGTAAAGGGACAAGCAATAATAAAATGCAGAATATTGTGTTAAGGTTACAGGAAACTGCAGTACAAGTAGATGATGAAAGTAAATTCGGAGGTCAAGAGGTCACCATTAACGTAAAAGAGATCCATTTACACGTCCTATAAAGTGAGATAGAAGCCGTCCTTAGGCACGTTGTATATGTTGTCAAGCTTCTGTATCTTATGCTTGATGGGAGTGGGGAGATGTGAGAATGGTTGAGGTGGGTGGGGTCCTCAATTATGTCGGCTGCTTTCACAAGGCAATGGGAAGTGCAGACAGGGTAGACTGGTTTCTGTGATTTGACGAACTGTGTCCACAACTCACTGTAGTTTCTTGCACTCGGTTGCCATATGAAGCTGTGACATATCCGGACTGGATTCTTTGTAAAAGTCAGTGGGAGTTATCAGGGACATGCTGAACTTACTTAACTTTCTGGCGAAGTAAAGGTACTGGTGCACTTTCCTAACTTTAGTGCCAATTTATTAGAATGTAACACAGCAAGAATTACTTTACCAGAGTAGGGGGGAGTATATGGTATTAACGCCCACGGGCAAAGGTTGAGATGAATAGTATTGATGCACTTGAAGAGAAGCTGGACAAGTCAATGGGGGTGAAGGAAAGAGGAAGTCCCACTGATAGACGAGAAATGACAGGGTCAAATAGAGCTTGAACACCAGCATGGACTGGGTGGGGGAGTGCTCCAACTCTGTACTACGAATCCCATGTGTTGATGGTTTTCAGGGATTTAAATTGAGCTATTTAAATGGAAATTGTTGCTGTAGGAGTACAAAAAAGCCTGCCAAGTTCTTTAGGTTGTCACAGGCAATACCATAGAAAATAAAACTGGATTCTAGCAGCCAATTTTTACATGGTTGATATTTCAATAAATTTGCTGAATTAAATGTTGTAAAAGACAAACATGGGCTTATGTATTTCCTAAGTTAAAACACACTGAACAAATTAAACATATCTGAGTTGTGTTCATTTTAATGCTACCTTGAAGAAAAAGGAGCACCATTTGCTACTACTGTCCCCAAAGACAAAATAACCTAGCGAGTCTTCCCCTGTCACTGTTCACTGCTCACCAAACTGTCGTCTGCTGCAGATTGAAACCTGAATGAATATGGTCAGTATAATACTGTTGCAGGAAATCTTAGAAGGTAGCTGCATCTGGAGACTCAGAAAGATGGACTTTGACACTTGCAATTATCAAACCAGAGTCCTGTCTGGTTTCTCAAGGTCCTAAGGAGGACCTCCTAGTGACTTGAGGTCAACAGAGACATTTTAACATACAGAAAGCAATCATCCCATCCCTGCCTATTTCCCAGTACTCTGATTTATAGTTTTCCTTACATTCTATCAACTTCTCTCTCCCTCACAACTCCACTGGCCTTCCTCCTATACCAGGCAAAGTTACCATCCAATCTATGTATCTTGGGATGTGAGAGTAAACTGGATCACCTGGGGCTCGGTAGTGGTGAGGAAACCACATTAACTGCTCAGGTGTCACTGTTAAATGTTCAGCCCTATTTTATCTGAAAGCTGTAGTACTCCAGTGTGTGACCTGCCCGACAGAAAGTCCAGAGCAGGACCAAGGCCAGAAAAACAAGCTACTGTAGAAGGTTTTATTTCCCTCTGAGCGAAAAAAAAACTATGAGCAAAACATCTGAACAAGATATATAATATTTAGGGATTAGCTTTCCTTAAAGGTGGAAAGATCTTAAAGAAGTCTTGCTTTCCTCTCAGGTCTTGTACCTTCTACCTCTCCACCGCTCATTGTGGTCAGCTCGAATCTGATTTCCATGATTACCTGTCAGCCTCTGGCTTTTGACCCCAACTCTTTCTATGCCAATTCCAACTGAAAATGCAACTCACCATGTTTTACGTCCACCCACTCTCTCAGCTACGGCCATGAATATATTGCTACCCTTGAGAATTAGCAAATGAATGTCAGGCATCCAATGCGTGGACCGGATTGAGAGTAATGAATCCTGGCTCCTTAGCCGCTTAACAGCAAAATACAGTGTATGGCAGGTCATGTTTTCTTCCTGTGGCTTGAAGGAAGAAAAGACTGACCAAGACTCCCAATTGGATCGTGTTCACAGAAGAAACAATATACCCCGAGAGAGGATGTTGCCCCCCCTATGGATAACGTTTGCAAAGAGGATATCCAGTTGACTTTCAAAGGCAATGTGACAGGCAAAGAAACTATGCTCACTCCATTCCAAGTGTTTGATGACTTGTACAACTTCCTATTTTGACAGAGGCAATTATTTATGGTGGTTTTGTATCAATGAAATTTTATCTGAACCAGATTTCTGCTCTTGATAAAAGGGAAACCTGTTTTTGTGCAGAGTTAAATTTAAACTTGTTGGCATTGTGCATCAAAGCTTGATGCTACTTGTACTGTTTTGTCATTTGCCGTAAGAGTCTGGCAACTTGCCACCCATTTCCCTGACAGTTTCAACAAACTGTTGCATTTACACATCAGCTGCCCATTAAACTCACAGTAGGTCTAGCACTCGATGCAGAAAGGATCATCTTAGTGAGTGATTAATACTCTCCTGTCGCAGCCTGAGATGACTTAGCAACATCCAAAGTCCTAATTCAAACAATCACTTTCAAGCAAGAGGCCAATCAAACAAAGGATTTGTATTATTTATTCAGTACCACCAAACTGTGCTTCAATAGGGGTCTCAAAAGTCATTAACTTTCCTTCCTCCTGCAAACAATAATGAAGAGTTATTATTCTTAAAACCGGTTGAGTGTAAGTAATCCTCTCCCTAACGCATCAACCACAAAAATCTCCTTATTCCCAGTGTCCTTCATTGTAGCCTCTTTAAGCATGATTTATCCAAAGGAGGTGACTTACTTGCAAAGCTTTGCAACAACCTTGTTATAATGTCTAGTCGTTGCATTATTAACAGATAAACATTGTGTGGAAATCTGCACAATGGCATATTAACTACCTTTCCTGCAGGGATCGCCTATTGAATTCCCACCAACCATCTTATTACATTGAAGATGGTAGTGGTGGTTTCTGGTTGGTGTTCATTAAAAAACATTGATTGGGGACAATATGTTGCTGTGTATTCTTTGGTTATGTCTATTGATGTCAGTACGCACAGGCGCAATAAAAAACCTACAGTATCACAGATACGTAGCATCAGACACACAACAGTTACCAGAAAAACATAAATTAAGCATAAACCTCGCACAATTTTTACAAGACCACAATTAAAACAAATAAAGCTAAATCCACTTCCATGCAAAATGATCATAGTGTTGCCTCAATATTAATTATCCTTCCTTCCTCGTGATTAATGTGCGACCCCGATGAAGTTGTGTAGGCTGGTTCAGGAACCAATTTGTTGAAGGAAAGTAGCTGCTCTGGAATCCGGTGGTGTGGGACTTCAGGTTTCTGTACCTCCTAACGGTAGCTGAGATGAGACATCCTGGTCCAGATTGTGGGGATGTTTGAGGATGTGGTTTTTGCCTTCTTGAAGCAAAGTCTGCTGTAAGAACCACCGATGGTGGGAAGGAAGGATATATTGGAAACCGCCAGTGATCACTGTTAATTGGAGTATTCATTGGTAACACATGATTAAAATGTAATGAGTAACATTCCCAGGGTAAGGTGTTTGCTATTCATTCATTAGTGCTGATTGGTTAGTACTCATTGCTAACACTCACTGAGTAACATTCTTTGGATAACATTCATTTGACAACGTTAATTGGTTAACATTCATTGGATAGTATTCATATTGTATGTATTTCCTTCCCTTCACCAGCATGTACAAAATGGTTCTGTTCTTCAAGAATATACGCAGAATCATATGGAATGTACAATGTAAAATCAGGTAATTTGTACCTTGTAGTCAGTAATGTTCTCAAGCCTCCTCATTTTATCTTTGAGGCATTTCTCCCTCCAATGCTTGTTAATCCGGTTTCCCTGTAAACACATCTGTAATATTCACCTCAGCACCCCCACCCCAGGGGGGAGTGATCTACATTTGAGTGATCTAGGGATAGGGCTTTCTCCTAAATTTTCTATGTGATTTCTTGCTGGCTGACTTCTGATACAAGCCAGCTCTTCCACTATCCACAGATGCTGCCTATCAGTGGGTACATCTAGCCTTTTCTGTCTTTGGTCCAGTGTGCACAGGGCTTCTGCCTTTTCTGTCTTTGGTCCAGTGTGCACAGGGCTTCTGCCTTTTCTGTCTTTGGTCCAGTGTGCACAGGGCTTCTGCCTTTTCTGTCTTTGGTCCAGTGTGCACAGGGCTTCTGCCTTTTCTGTCTTTGGTCCAGTGTGCACAGGGCTTCTGCCTTTTCTGTCTTTGGTCCAGTGTGCACAGGGCTTCTGCCTTTTCTGTCTTTGGTCCAGTGTGCACAGGGCTTCTGCCTTTTCTGTCTTTGGTCCAGTGTGCACAGGGCTTCTGCCTTTTCTGTCTTTGGTCCAGTGTGCACAGGGCTTCTGCCTTTTCTGTCTTTGGTCCAGTGTGCACAGGGCTTCTGCCTTTTCTGTCTTTGGTCCAGTGTGCACAGGGCTTCTGCCTTTGTGCTACTTTGCTGCTTCTCCTTCAGTGGCTTGGGTTTCAATTTTGTCCCGCGAATCAACTGTCAACTTTTTTCTTGCAAGGGAAAGCCGCAGCTTCTTCAAACGAAGCCTTACGTATCTGGAAACAGAAATCCATTTTGTTCCCTTCCCAGAGTGTCAGCATCCATTGTATAAAGTGGTGACAGAGCCTTATAGGGTACTCCAAGTGTGGTCTAACCAGAACTTGATATAAGTTCAGTGTTAGTTCTCTATTTCAATTTCTTCCCTTCACAAATAAACCCAACCACCTTGTTTGCTTTTTCATGAACTTATTAACCTGCGCGGTGACACTGAATGATTTGTGTATTTACACTCCAGGATCCCTTTGCTCCTCGAACCTATTTAATTTCTTCACTTCCAGGCAATTATTTTTCTTACTAAAATAGAAGACAGCACACTTGGAATTCATCTGCTAGCGATCAGGCTGTTCTGCTGGGTCATTACATCCAGATTGATTGGAGGATTGGCAGGAAGTACAAAAGCTTGAACTCCCATACCACTTTGGTTAAAGAACAGCTACTCTGTAATTATCATCCAATTAATAATGATCGGTAGTCGTTTCCCAGTATATCACAGGCACATCCCTCCCCAGTGTATCAACATGCAACGCTGTTTCAAAGAAGTAACTTACATCTTCAAAGATCCCCACCATCTGGGCCATGCCACCTTCTTGCAGCTACCATTGGGCAGGAAGTACAGAACCTTTGAAGTCCCACGCCACCAGGTTCTAGAACAGCTACTTCCCTTCAACCTTTCGGCTCTTGAACCGATCTGCCCAATTCTAATTACCACCTCGTTATAGGAAAAAGATGATCACTTTGCACTGCAAAGGACTTATTCAGTTCTAATTATGGCCTTCCTTGTAAAAAAAAATTTGCCTTGTTAATGCTTAAGTTATATATATTTTTTTCCTGTGAATGCTGGATATGTGGTGCTATGTGCCTGTGATGCTTGCTGCAAGTAAGTTTGTCAATGGACCTGTGCAGACAGGACCTTGTGCATGACCGTGACTTTATTGAAAATCAATTTATCCCAGTCTAGAGGCTGATAGCTACCATTTCTGGGCCATTCTAACCCTAAACCCTAAATCCCCACCACCTTGGCTCCATTTCCTGCTTTATTGCAATTGATTCTGGTTCTTCCCCCACTCCTCCAGATCTCCTCATTTTCCAGCCATGATCACTATTCTTCTCAGAAGCACTCTAGTTCCATTGCATCTACTCCTTGCAGACTCCAGGCATGCCTGATCGACTGTGGCACCAGAGACTTGGAAAAGTGACTTAGCTCCAGGCAGAAGTAAGGTGCCCTCTCTGACTTCACCAGATTTCACTGACACCTACTCTAGCAACACTTCAGTTCTCACCCTTGCTCTCAAACTCCACCACTGATTTATTCACCCTTTTCCTGTGACGTCCTCCAAACTACCGCCCGCAATCCTCTGCTTCCAGCCTCACCATATACTTGTGAGGCTGGGGTAGGGGGGGATGGGGTGAATCAGAGAGATCCCAATTGATGGATTGGGGAGGTTCACACAATAGACTCTATGTGTTGTAAATACAACTTCTATCCCGTTAAAAGATGGTGCTAGTGAGACACCGTGATGCTTTACAGGCAGCAAGCAAAACTGCCAACTATTATGTTAGTTCACTTTCTCTGAACTACGATCACTGCATTCCACAGCCTGTAATTTCACTTTGGGAGTTGGGCTTTTGAATCTTCGGTACGTCCTGGCATTTTCACGATATCCTGAAAGATTCAGAGAAATTCACTCTGAAGAATGCAGTTACAGCCTCAGCAGCCATTGCTGCAATGGACTTGGGGCTGCTTCAAAGTGGCGGGGCGAAAATTAACCAATATTTGGAGATTACTGGAGTAGACCTGGGGCCCGCCTGAAGTGGCGGGGCCCAGGCCCAAGATCAAAAGACAAATCGATGTTTGGCCAATTTAAGAACCAAGCTGAATTAAAAAGATCAAGGCGTCAAGGCCAAGGGCAGAAGACGAAGCAGCTCACCACCCCAAGAGGTTTACTTGCCTCAGCGCTGAACTGGCTCCGTGACTGTGGCCTGCAGCCATCGGGCTCCTGGACCGACTGCAGTGACTGTGGCCTGCAGCCATCGGGCTCCTGGACCGACTGCAGTGACTGTGGCCTGCAGCCATCGGGCTCCTGGACCGACTGCAGTGACTGTGGCCTGCAGCCATCGGGCTCCTGGACCGACTGTAGTACTGAACCGGCTCCGTGACTGTGGCCTGCAGCCATTGGGCTCCTGGACCGACTGCAGTGACTGTGGCCTGCAGCCATCGGGCTCCTGGACCGACTGCAGTGACTGTGGCCTGCAGCCATCGGGCTCCTGGACCGACTGTAGTACTGAACCGGCTCCGTGACTGTGGCCTGCAGCCATCGGGCTCCTGGACCGACTACAACACTGAACTAGTTCTGTGGCTATGGAGTTATTTTCAGGGACTCTGGGGTTAATGTTATGTGTTCCGTCTATTTACTTTTTATTGTTTGCATGAGTTTTTTTTGTGCATTGAGTGTTTGACAGTCTTCGTTATGTGGGTTTTTTTAAGGGGTTCTATTGTGTTTCTTTGTTTTGTGGCTGCCTGCAAGAAGACAAATCTCAAGGTCATATATATGCATACTTTGATGATAAACGTATTTTGAACTTAGCACATCATGGAAACCAGTCTCCCCTCCACAGACTGTCTACTCTGCTCTCTGCCTCCATAAAGCAGCCAGCACGTCCTGTCCCAGATGTTCTCTCATCTATTCCACCCGTCGTATTACCAGGCTCAAGGACAGCTTCTATCCCACTGTTATAAGACTATTAAATGATCCTCTTCAGATTCAGATTCAGATTCAGTTTATTGTCATTTAGAAGCCACAAATGCAATGCAGTTAAAGAATGAGACAACGTTCCCCCAGAATGATATCACAAAAGCATATGACAAAACAGACTACACCAGAAAAGATGGACGCCTAGACTCATGATCTACTTTATGATGGCCTTGCACCGCAATTTCTCTGTAATCTGTAACATCTATTCCACATTCTGTTACTGCTTTCCCTGGATTACCTCATAAAATGCTGTCATAAAATGATCTGTATGGATGGAAAACAAAACAGAGTATCTCACTGGACCTCAGTACATGAGTCAATTAAAAATAAATTCACCAGTTTATTTTAACACCTCAGTGGGTGGAATATCTCAAGGGAGATGAGGAGGGCCAAACTCCAACAGACCAGGAACTGTGGAGCTGGGTGCAGTTTAACGTCCTGGTGACTGTCCACAAAGCTGGTGGATAAACACTCATTAGAGGTAACACACACTGGCCGCTTGTTGTTTCTGGGACACGACATTTCAGAAAACTACTCTTACTGTCTCAGGCATAACAGTGGTAGAGCCACTGCCCTGGAGGTCGAGAGACCTAGTGTCTATCCTGACTCGTGCGCTAGCCCTGGAGAGCTTGCACATTTTCCTTGTGACTGCTTAGTTTCCTGGATGTTCTGGTTTCCTCCCACATCCCAGAGACATGAGTGTTGATAGGTTAATTGGCTGTTGTACATTACCCCTTGTGTGCAGATGAGGGATGAAATCTAGGCAGGGTTCAGAATCAGAATCAGGTTTAATATCACTGGCATATGTTGTGAAATTTGTTGTCTTTAGTATAATGCAATAATAGAAAAAAACCTGAATTACAGGAAATATTAGATTAGATTAGATTAGATTCAACTTTGTTGTCATTGTGCCGAGTACAGATACAAAGCCAAATGAAATGCAGTTAGCATCTAACCAGATGCAAAAGAATAGTGTTATTTACAAAATAACTGTGAATAAAAAGTAAGTGCTACAGCACACAAATATAAAAGTACTGAGACAGTACAATATGGGTACAATACTGCTTAGAGCTGAGATGTGAGGTTCAGCAGAGTCACAGCCTCAGGGGAGAAGCTCTTCCTGTGCCTGCTGGTGTGGGAGCGGAGGCTCCTGTACTGCCTACCGGATGGGAGGAGAGTAACAAGACCATGGTTAGGGTGAGATGCATCCATGATAATGCTTTTCACCCTGCCCAGGCAGCGTTTAAGGTGGATGTTCTCAATGGTGGGCAATTGGGTGCCGATAATCCCCTGGGCAGTTTTCACCACACGCTGGAGCGCTTTGCGGTCTGATACGGGACAATTGTCATGCCACACTGAGATGCAGTTGGTGAGTGTGCTCTCAATGGTACAGCGGTAAAAGTCCGTCAGTATCCTGGGACAGAGGTGAGCTTTCTTGATGCTCTGCAGGAAATAAAGGCATAAATATACATATTAAATAGTTAAATAAAATTAGTAGTGCAAAAATATAAATAAAAAAGTAGTGAGGTAGTGTTCATGGGTTCAATGTCCATTCAGAAATCGGATGGCAGAGGGGAAGATGCTGTTCCTGAATTGTTGAGTGTGTGCCTTCAGGCTTCTGTACCTCCTTCCTGATGATAGCAATGAGAACAAAACATGACCTGGGTGATGGTAGTGCTTAATGTTGATGTCAATGTGGGCAAAATTAAATGAAATTAATGCAAGGTTGGTGTAATTGGATGGTTGATGGCCTGCATGGAATCAGTGGGCTGAAGGGCCAGTTTCCATGATGTAATACTCTGTAAGCCTAAGACACAGAACAGCAAAGTTAAACTTCAAGTGTGAAGCAGCGTGTACGGAGTCCTGGAGGTGAACAGCATGATCCAATGCGTCAGCTCAGACAAGTGTGAACCCAGCTGCCTCTCATTTGCATCCGTTTGATCTGCTGTTTCACTTTCAGCCTTCCATCTTCTGCCTCATTCCAGAGGTGCAAAGCAACTATTACCCTCCTGGTAGCAAATGACTAGCACAGTTGTTCTAAACACAGTGTGTCTCAGGATACAAAGGTGAGATTAAACTCGTTTCATTAACAATCCATGTTCTTTGTCAAAGACAAAGTCAAGTTTATTGTCATGTGCATGAGTACATGCATATACCAGTGCAATTGATAAACATCTTCAGCAGCATATACAGTAACATTCACAAGAAAAACATCAATTAATCACAAATTATACACATTTTTTACAAGGACACACAATTAGACCAAAACAGACAAAGCAACACGTACAAAATGCTGGAGGAACTCAGCAGGTCAGGCAGCATCCATGGAAATGAACAGTCGACATTTCAAGCTGAGACCCTTCTTCAGGACTAGAAAGGAAGGGGACACCAGAATAAAAAGGTGGGGGAGAGGAAGGAGGGTAGCTAGAAGGTGATAGGTGAAACCAAGTGGGTAGGAAAGGTAAAGGGCTGGAGAGGTGAGTGGATCATAGGAGAAAGGGGAGGAGGAGGTGACAGGCAGGTGGGAAGAGATAAGAGGTAAGAGTGAGGAATAGAAGAAGATGGGAGGGAGGGGGAATTTTTTTTATAAGAAGGAGAAATCAATATTTATCCCATCTGGATGGAGGCTATCCAGACGGAATAAAAAGACAAAGTTCATTTTAGTACAAGATGGCCAAAATGGTCATAGTGTTGTTAAACCATAGTGATTAGGGCTGTGGCAGTTGGTTCAAGACCCAATGGTTGAAGGGAAGTAGCTGTTCTTGAACCTGTTGGTGTGGGGCTTCGGGCTTCTGTACCTCTTGCCCAATGGTAGCTATGAGAAGATGGCATGGCCCAGATGTGGTAATCTTTGCTGACAGATGTTGCCTTCTGGAGACTGAACATCCTGTAGGTACAACCAGTGGTTGGGAGGAATGTGCCCAAGTCCACTTCTCTCTGCAGCTTCTTACATTCCTGTGCTTTTCATCTGCTGACGTCTACAAGGCGTAGATGGTTACTCTTTTTGGAAGATCAGGAAACTAAAGGTCACAAGGAACTGACGCAGCAGAGTTGTAAACTCCAGTGTAAATCAGCATCTTCACATTGAACGGTGGGGCAGGCTTGAGGGGACAAGTGGCCTACTCTTGCTCCATTTTCCTTGTGAAAGAGAGCTGTGGAGGTTCAGGCTGCGGAGTCCAGGGCTCTCAGCCCCAGAAGCTGAAGTACAAGCAGTTTAAAGGAATATGAGTTGGAAAGGTTTAGATGGATAAGGGACAAACGTGAGTCAATGGAACTAGCTGAGATGGGAATCTTGGTCAGCATGAACCTAAGGGGTTTTTTTCTGTGGTGTGTATGACTCTACATTGATCTACACTGACCTTACAACTCTTCTTTGTCCATTCCTTGTAACCCTCAATTCCCTGGTCTTCCAAAAATGTATTCATCTCCACCTTATAGACCTTCAGTGATCTGGACTCCACTACCTTCTGGGATAGATACATTGAGAGAGTCACATTCTGTAATAAGCATTTATTATACACAACCATGACTCTATACACATATTTTTATACATACCAATGACTCTCGGACTCTATGGCTGATGGTGGCAGAATAGTTAGCTTCAGAACAGAAGAAGTGGGCAAAATTGGAGGGTATTTCTGGGAGGTGGAAGTGAAAGGAGGCATTAGCATAGAGCTCTATTAATATCCATGTTTCCCAGTACAATTTACTCTATCATCCAGACACAACATAGTTGGGAAGAAGAAAAACACAGCTGTTATCCTAATATTTGAACAATGTATAAACGCTTGGCTTCGCAATTTTGAGAATTTTAATCATCCGAACTGCACAGCTGCTACAGTGAGTCTTCCATTGTCATGGTAGCAGGAAAACAAGACCACTCTTGGTTTATGCCTTACCTGTTTCTGATTATCCTTCCTCTTAGTCATCTCACATTCACTTCTGGCGCAACCTTCTTTGTGTTCTTGTTAACTCTCTCCCACTCTACTCTGAATGAAACAGTGCCTTTTTCTTGAGACCTGGCCCCGTGCCATTGAACTGAAACTATACTAATTGTGCATGGAGGCACAGAACAAGCTGACACTGAGCCAGTGCGATAGCTAACAGAAGGCATGCTAAATGCATCAGGATTGCATCACAAGCATGTGAAATGGAGGAAGATTTGGCACAGAGATGTGTGTTAGCACACAAGAGCACAAGAAATTAGAAGCATGAATAAGCCACCAGTCCCCTTAACCATGTCCTACCATTCAACATGACCATGGCTGATTTATGCCGGTTTCACTTCTCTTCAATACTGGTTCCCCATCATCCTCAGTCTCTGATCTTTCAAAATTTATCTACACTGATTTCAACTATATCTAGTTATACGGCCTCCACAACCCTCTCAATTATGAGTCCAGTGGCTTCCTACGCTCTGTGAAAAGACACGCCAATGTATCTCAGTTTTAAATTACTTCCCTTTGATCTTGAAAATATGCCCCTTGATTGAAACTCTCCCACTTGTGAAAATATTCCCCACTTCTAGCAAATCAAGCCTTCTCAGGATTTTGCATATTTCAATAAGGTCTCCCCCTATTCTTCTAAACTTCAAAGAATACAGACACAGACTGTGGTAGGACAATTCTCACGTTCCAGCCATTTTATTTCTTTGGATTAACTCTAATGCTATTAGATTTTTCTTAAATAAGGGGACCAAAACATAAAGCATAGAACATAGAACATTAGAATGTGGAACAAAGAATAGTACAGCACAGTATAGGCCCTTTGGCCCATGATGTTGTGCTATCCTCTTAACCTACTCCAAGTTCAATCTTATCCTTCCTTTCCACATAGCCCTTTCATCCATGTGCCTATTTAAAAATGTGTTAAATATCCTTAGTGTATCTGCCTCCACCACCACCCCAGCAGCATTTTCTGTGCCCTTATCACTTTCCTCTTCAAAAGATTACCTCTGACATTCCTCTATACTTTCTTCCAATCACTTTAACTGTGTGCCATCTCAAATTAGCCATTGGAAATAAAACACTGGCTGTCTACTCTGTCTATGCGTCTTATCATCTTGTACACTTCAATCAACTCACTTCTCATCATCACTCAATTTATCCTCATAAAACATGCTCTCTAATCCAGGCAGCATCCTGGTAAACCTCCTCTGCACCCTCTCTAACTCTTCTACATACAGTACTTCCTATAATGAGGTGATGAGAACTGAACACAATACCCCAAGAGTGGTCTAATCTGAATTTTATAGAGCTGCAAAATTACCTAGTGGCTCTTGAACTCAGTCCACTAACTAATGAAAACTAACACAACATATGCTTTCTTAAACACCCTATCAACTTGCACGGGGACTTTGAGATATCTATGGGCATGAACCCCAAGATCCGCTTTTCCTCCACACTGCTAAGAATACCTTGTACTCTGTCTTCCAGTTGGACCTTCCAAAATGTATCATATCACACTGTAGTAACTTGGGATCTATCCCATCCAGTCCTTATCCTTGTTTTGCAGATAATCCAGCACATCCTCTTACTCAACCTTGACCATTAGATTGTTCTACACTGACTTCACACTCATCAATGTCCCTCTCACTATTGAAAGTACTCATTGAAGTATTCATTAACACCTCTTCTACCTCCTCTGCCTCCAGGAATAACAAAATGCTTACCTTCGTCAGTCAGGGTGTTGAGTATCAAAATTAGGAAATCACTTTGCAACTGCATATGGTGACATACTGTATATGTATTTTAATAACAAATTTATTTTGAACTTTGAGTATTGTGTGCAGCTCTGATCACTTAATTACAGGAAGGATGTAGAAATTTTGCAAAGGAACTCAAAAGAGATTTACAAGTATGTTGACTGGAATAGAGAGAATTAACTATAAGGAGAGGATAGACAAATCTGGATTGTTCTTCTTGAAGCAACCTGAAAGAAATATATAAAATACTGAGAGTCAGATTCTGTTTCCAAAGCTGGACATGCCTGATACTAGAGGGCAGAAGTTTAAGGTGAGAGGGGAAAATGTTTAAAAGAATCAGAATCCAATTTCTTATCACAGATATATGACTTGAAAATTGTTTTTGTAGCAGCAGTACAGTGCAAAGCCATACAACCCTAATAATTACAAACTAAATAAATAGTGCAAAAAATGTCAAGGTAGTCTTCAGAGTAGGGGGAAAAGAATGGAAAGGAGCTGTTCTTAAATCAATGAGTTTGGGTCCTCAGGATCCTGTACCTCCTCCCCAGTGGAAGTAGTGAGAAGAGGACACATCCCAGATGGTGAGCATCTTTAATGAAGGACGTTGCCTTCTCAAGGCACCACCTTTTGAAGATGCCCTCACTGATGGACAGAGTTGTACCCATGATGGAGCTAGCAGAGTATACAACATTCTGAAAAGTCTTGTGATCTGTGCCAAGCTGTGATGCCACCAGTCATAATGATCTCTACTGAATATTTACAGAAATTTATAAGTGTCTTTGGTAACATACCAAATCTCTTCAAACTCCTAATGAAGTAAAGCCTCTAGATCGCATCAGTGTCTTGGGCCCAGGATAGATCCACCACTGATCTCTCAATGATGACTGGTCTGTGTTCTCACAATGTTCCTTTCATGAAGTCTGCAGTCTATTATTTGGTCTTGCTGACACTGAGTGTGAGGTTATGGTTGTAATACCACTCAACCAGCCGATCTATTTGACTCTTGTACTCCTCCTCATCACGATCTGAGATTCTACCAGCAACAGTGTTGTTAGCAATGAACTTATAGATGACATTTGAGCTGTGCTTAGATAAGTGTAAAGAGAGTAGGGCAGTGGGCTAAAGACCCAACCTTGAGATGTACAAGGCAAGTTTTCTTTTATACAGAGAGTGGTGGGCACCTGAACACAATGCCAGGGAGATAGTGGAAGCAGTTAAGATAGTACCAATTAAGAGACACGTGAACAAGTAGGGAAGAGGGTTATAGACCATGTGTAGCCAGATGGGATTAGTCTAACTTGGCATCATGTTCAGGATAGACACTGTGGGATGAAGGGTCTGTTCTTGCACTGTACTGTTCTATGTTCTATGTTCTAAAAGAGGCCTCATCATTCCAGGTGTAAACATACAGCATTCCATACTGTAGACTATTTAAACAAGACTTCTCAGTTTCTAAACTCCAGCTCCTCTTGCAATAAAGGGCAACATTTGCCCCTATAACTACTTGTTGCATCTGTCCAATTCACATGATCCATGCCCCAGAAATTACTCATATACTAAATCAGAATCAGGTTTAATACCACTAGTATATGTCATGAAATACATTGTTTTGCGACAGCAATATATTGCAATATATAATAAAAACCTATAGATTACAATAAGATATATAGTTTTTAAATTTTTTTAATTCATTTATGGGATGTGGGTGTTGCTAAACCAGCATTTAAACACAAAGTACACTGCAGATGCTGTGGTCAAATCAACACGTACAAACAAGCTGGATGAACTCAGCAGGTCGGGCAGCATCCATTGAAACAAATGCTCTCAGCCCGAAACGTTGACTGCTCATTTCAACGGATGCTGCCTGACCTGCTGAGTAAGCCAGCATTTATTGCCTATCCCTAGTTGCCCTTGAGAAGGTGATGATGAGCTGCCTTCTTGAACCGCTGCAGTTCCTGAGGTGTAAGTACACCCACAATGCTGTTATGGAGTATATATATTTACAAGAAGTCACAAGGGTGTGTCTTCCTGACCACCCTTCACTGGGAGAGCACGGCCCTGACGCCCATGTCAGATGCATCCATCCCTACCACAGATGTCCAGAGGAGTTCAGATGGTGGAGACTGGGAGTAGTGTTGAAGAATCTACTGAGCTGCTTGAAAGTGTGGTTCACAGCAGCAGACCAGGTAATCAGTGAGGGAGGTAACTTGATGAGGGAAGTGAGAGCAGCAACAATTTGGCTGTAGCTTCTAATTAGCTGGCTGTAGAAGCCCAAGGAGCACTGCAGGGCCATTCAACAACTGCACACACTTTCTCTGGATCCATGGTCATGCTTCGGAGTGAAAGGACGTAATCCAGGAAATGACTGGGGTGTGCAACTGGCATTTTTCGAGAGTTCGATGAACAAATTCCTGTGCAGCACATCTTTGAGAATCTCATTGATGAAGACTTGGAAAGTCCTAAAGGCATCACCAAGTATTCATAGTGGCCAGTGGGTAATATGAACACTGTCTTCCCTCAACCCTCTGGCAGATACAGATCAGGTTGTACATACTCATTAGATCAACTTCGGTGAAGATCTGGCTATCACGGATTATCTTGAATGCGCTATACATCGGGGGGAGAAGGTAGTAGTTCTTAGTGCTGAACCTGTTGAGACCACAGTAGTTGATGCAGGGATGAAAGCCCCTATCTTTCGTCTTGACAAGGAAGAACCCTGCACCAGCTGGGGACTGGGATGGTTGAATGAAGCCCTGCTGTAGTGCTTCAGCAAAACAGTCATTCATGGCTTGGGCCCTTGAGGGGAGAGGGAGAACACAATACGTTGAGGAGAGGTGGTGCCTGGGAGGAGTTCGATCGCACAGTCATGTGATCTGTGAGGCGGCCGAGCATTGGCCTCCATTTTACTGAAGGCGATGGCTAAGTCATGGTATTCCCGTGGGAATTTGGAGAAGTTTACTCCATCTCCACAGATTTACAGAGTGAGGTCAACAAGGCTGCAGGCAGGTGGGCTCCCAACTCAGCAGGGAACTAAATGACCAGGCAAAGTGAGGGTCATGGATGGATAGCCAGGGATAACCCAAGATGAGAGGAGTGTTGGAGTAGACATTAGGATGAATTACACGGACTCACAGTGCTCTCCAATGGTCATGTGCACAGACTATGTGCCACGCTCTGACCATCCCTGACCTTAAAGGACGCCTGCCAATGGCCACGATGCAGGAGCAGTGTGAGTTAGGCTTGGTAGGGAGTCCATGTTTTACATACAGAGTGCAGTGCAGAAAGATGCCAGCAGCGCTGGAATTCACCAGAGCTTCTTGTGCATAGAGAGCTGTTGGGGTGTGGTGGAGACCTAGTGATGCTATCTTCCCAGACGCAGTAGACTGGGTGATCAGTTCCGCCACACTAAGCACGCAAGTTGTTTCTCCACCACTGCTCATACCCTTGGGGAGGGCATTTAAGGGAGATCTTCCTAACTGCTTGGGCTCTGGATGCAGTAATGATGAGGATCCTGCAGCCTGAAGTGGTTCTGGGAATGGAACTGGGATTCTGGCTGGTGATGTGGAGGGTCGATCCATGAGACGCTTGTCAACACAGAAGGCCAGAATGATGAGTCTTTCGAGGTTGGTGGGCATCTCCTGAGTAGACAGGTCATCTTTCAAGCACTCCAAGAGGCCATGATGGTAATGGACCGACAGCACTTCCACATTCCAGCTGCACTCCACCGTGAGGGTCCTGAAGTCCAGTGCCAAGCATGGAGAAGTATCCAATCCGCGCTTCCCAGATGTTCAAAACCCTGGGGCATCACAGCGGTGAAGTCCTCATATTTATTGCAAATGGTGGTTCTATTGACCCAGTTAGCAGTGACCCAGGTCAGAGCTTGCCGAGTAAAGAGAGAGATTACAAAGGCATTCTTCGCTCAGTCGGTAGAATACAGAAATAGTTACAGCTCAACGCACAGGACACCCTGGACATTGAGTTGGGGATCCCTCGAGGTGTTCGGGCACCGGAAGCCATGCTCTGAGGGAGGAGATTGACTGGCATGGGATGACTGTAACAAGACAGAGAGTTGATTGAGAGGAGTGAGCAGATGGTGAATGGTTTCCTGCTGCTTCCGGATCGTGTGCTCCTGCCGAGGGATAACTTCCTTCAGGTGAGCAAACCCTGCTGGAGCCAACTGTGAGTTCATTCATTCTGTCACAGAATGTGGAGGAGGACGGCCAAAACTCAGAGCAGCAGAGACGATTTAGCAATGAGCAATCACGTTAAAAATAAACTGAAAAATAACAAGCCATGAGCTGCCACTAGACAAGAGAGAATGGATATTTAACACAAGGTAGCTGAAGGCTAGGAGCAGCTGGCTGGTTCAATGGGTGAACAAAGACAGGGGATGAGAGCTGGGTTTAAATAGGCTGCAGGTGACGAGTGGGAATGAGTGGCAGGTGACTCCTGTTAGCTGGATGGAGGCTAGGAGGTGCCTGCCTGTGCTGGCCTAACATCGTATTCACAGGTGCAATGAAAATCTTGCTTGCAGCAACATCACAGGCGTACAGCATCAGATAAGCAATATTCACCAGAAAAACATAAGTTAAACCTAAATTATATGTTTTGTTTTACAAGAAAGGACACAATATAGTCCATGTTAGTGCAAATTAATCAAAGTGGTCATAGTATTGCTGAACTATAGTGATTAGCGTTGAAGAACTGAAATGTTGAAGGGCAGTAGTTGTTCTTGAACTTTGTGGTGTGGGACTTAGGGTTCAGTACTTCCTGTTAGATGGTGGCTGCAAGAACATGGAATGGGGGTCTTTGATGGTAGATGTTGCCTTCTTAAGGCAGCACCTCCAGTAGATCCTACAAATAGTGGGGTAGGACGTTCCCAATGTGTATTGGGCGGAGTCTACTGCTCTCTGCAGCTTCTTACATTCCTGTGCATCCAAATTGCCGAACCAGGCCATGATGTGACCCATCAGGATACTTTCAGCAGTACATCTGCAGAGTGCTTGGTGTTAGAAGTGTTTGCCGGGGTACCTCGGTGTGTGTTCCATTTATGCTGCATGCGTGTCAGCACAGAGGGCAGCACGGATTTGTAGGCTGAAGCAATCTGTTTGGTCACGGACCCCAGAAGCTGCTCTAGCTGGCAGGCGTTTCTGCTTACATTCGCTTGTGGTCTGGTCAGCAGTTGTTGCCCTTGTTTGATTTGAAGAAGGTCACTGCTGTGGCCTTATGTGCCCTTAGGGATCATGTTCCAGTGTCAGAAAGTGGAGGTGAATTGTGACCGCGGCTTTGTAACACAGTTACCAGCGCTAATTAGATAACTTGATGATATTAAATATGCACCAGAATTAACCATTAAAACAATGATCTTTCACTAAAGAAGGCAACAACTTTCATTCAGGTTTCATTTCTCCTGAACCAGGATAACAGCACCTCGGGCCTGCCCTGAGGTGTGGAGTGCACTTGCTAAATAGTCCTATTGAATAGACTACCAAATGCAGTCTTGATCATTGCGTTTTAATGCCATCTCTTGGGAGAGTTTGTAAATCAAACTGTCTAGCAGCCTGCCTCCGTGCAGGCCTGTGGGAGAAAGGTGGCCTGAACTCACTGAGCAGAGGAGGTGACGAGGTCTGGCAGATAACTATAGCTGGCCTGAGGGATGTGTCAGGAAGCAGTGATTTCCTAAGCTCAGTCACAAAAGACTCATGGCGTAAGGTTCCACTCAGAATCATGGAGCGATACATCATGGAAAACAGGTCCTTTAGCCTACCGAGTTTGTGCCAGCCTTTAAACAAAACTATTCTATTCTCCCTTACATTCTAGCCAGAACCCAGACTCCAACACTTACTTACACATGCAGAGTAGTTTTAGAGCAGTCAATTAACCTATCAACACTTGGGTTTCTGGAAAGTGAAGCAGCCGGGAGACTCACTCCATCCAAGGGAGAGGTGCAAACTCCACTCAGGCCTCTGGCGCTGTGAGGCAGCAGCCCTACTGTGTCACTGTGTGTGCACAATAAAGCACTTCCATTCCCAGTGGGCAATGAAAGAGTTTCACCCAGAGCCGTAAGACATGACGTTGACCAGGTTGTACACGCACAGGGTTGACCAGCAGTTCAGTAATAAAATGTTCCAACATAAACCCACGTGACGTCTGTCACTATTAAGAACAAACATGACACCTACCAGCTGTACCAACACACACCAGCTTATTGCTGAGGAAAATGGCTTCCAAACTGGCCCAAGGTTCTAGAAGTGGATCAGATTTCCACAGGGTTGATGTTGCTCTAGGCCACACCACTGGATAACTGCCTGTCACAGAGCAACTCACATGGATGCACTGTAATACTTTTTATTCCTTTCACAGAAGCTGCTTGACCCACTGAGTTCCTCTAACGTGGCTGTTGCTCCAGATTCCAAACCCTGCAGTCTCTTGTGTTTGTTTTACTACTCCACTGTGAAGTCCCTTCAAGGTATGTCAACGTTGAAAAAGTTTTCCTCTCAGTGATGGGAATTCTAAGAGACCCTTTCTCACTGTCCCCCATGGTCCTTCATGCTATTTCCACTCTTCACTCTGTCCTGCAGGGTTTTCGAACTGAGATGATCCTATTTATGAGTCGATGTGGTCAAGATTCCAGACCACAACGCACAAAATTCGCCACACTGCCAATCTGCGATGAGATTTCCTCCTGACATCCAGCCGAGTTTCTGAAAAGACATCTAATCAGCTGTTTAAAAAGTTTATAAAGGTCAAGCATTTGGAGGACACATCACTATCAGCAGCACACTGACGATGTCTCCTCGCACAGTGACAGAACATTTGTAAGTAAATTGACAAGATCAGAGAACAACACAGACACTTCCTTTCACCCCACAGATACTGCTTGTTCTGCTAAGTCCCACCAGCATCGTGTTTGCTGCTCTAGATTCCAGCACCTACATTTTCTGTGTCTCCATAGCTAGATTATAAGGATTTAATTCACTATCCGTGTGCCATAAGTGCAAAGGCCAGATTGTAGAAGTCGTGACAAATCTCCTTTATCACTATGAAATATCCATTCTCTATATGGGCAATGTGCATCACTGCTTCCTTCACAGACTTGGTTCAAAACTAAGCCAAGGGTTAACGTAGCTTGTGCTGGGTGACAACAATCAGAAGCAGAGGAAAGAACAGGTCATGCCAAATCGTTCCTTGGGTGTTGATGATGGCAGAATGTGGGGAGAGTTGATGGGAATATGGGAAGAATAAATGGGTTGGTGTAGGATTAATGTAAAAATTGGTCCTTGATGGTTGGCACAGTGTTAATGGGCCAAAGGGCCTTTTCTGTGCTACATCAGAGTCGTACAATATACCGGAGACCAGATAGTTGGGCAGCAGCAAGAAAAAAGCATGACCTGGGTGGTCCTTGATGACGGATGCTGCTTTCCAGCAACAACATTCCGTGTAAATGTGCTCAATGGTGGGGAGGACTTTACCCGTGATGGATTGGGCCGTATCCACTACATTTTGTAGGATTTCCCTTTCAATGGCATCTCATTGGAAATAGGGCATGTCTGACAGAGCAGAACCCCCTCTGTGGCAATTGAGCCTACATGGATAATGCGATCAGGTGATATAACCATAGAGCTCTGCACCTTGGAAGTAGGCCCTTCAGCCCAACTCCTTCATGCCAGCGGTTGCCTGACCATGCTAGCCCTGTTTGTTTGTGTTTCCTATTTTATCCAACCTTTCCTATCCATGTACCTGTCCAAATGCTCTTTAGAAGTGCCCACCTCATAAAGACAAGAAAGTGTTTGATGTGGGTACCTCTACCACTTTCCTCTGGCAGCTCATTCCATAAACCCCTCTCCCCACGGAAGAAGTTGCCCCTCAGGTCTGTTGGGTAGCAGATAGCATAACGCATTACAGCGGCAGCGACCGATGTTTAATTCTGCCGCTGACTGTAAGGAGCTTGCAGGTTCTCCTAGTGGCCTGCGAGGGTTTCCTTGCACTTTGCAAAGACATGTGGGTTGGAGGTCACATGGGAGTAATTGGGCAGCACAGGTTCATTGGGCCAGAGGGGCCTGTTACTGCGCTATATCTCTAAATCAGGGGTTCCCGTCTTTTTTATACCATGGACACCCACCATACACAAAGGGGTCCTTGGACCCCAGGTTTGGAACCTCTGCTCTAAATAGATGGATAGATACATCAATCTTTCCCTCTCACCTTAAACATATGCCCTCTAATTTTGGACTCCTCTCCCATGGGGAAAAAATTGTGGCTATTCACATTATCTATAACCCTATACAAAATCACCTCTCAGCCTCCCATGTTCCAGAGAGAAAAAATGTCCCAGTCTAGCCAACCTCTCCTTATGTCCCCCTACACACACCCCAGCATCTCGGTAACATCTGAATGAATCTTCTGTGTATCATCTCGGCTGTTCTTTAAAGTGGGTAGAGGGGCAAAACACACTCGGTTCACACCAGGCAAGGTAAGAATGCAGAAGTTTGAAAAGCAGTTAATCTCAGTATGACCTCAGCAAGGACCACTGGAAAGGGAATACAAAAGGGAACCCTCACCGATCTTTGGGCTGCAAGTGCTGTTGCTGAGAGCCAGGACCAAGCCCCCCACTGCTGTGCTGGCTGAAAACGAACCAGCTATGTTCTCACTACGAATTGGATGAGAGCCCTCCTCATTATCCCATGGCCCTGTGCCACAATGTGAGATTGAATCAATCAGCTGACACACTCAGTGCCCCAGCCTCTATGTTTGCACCAATTTCCAACTCTGATCATTCATAATGCTCAGCAGATCTTGTTTCATCCCTGTAACTAGCTGGACTCAATCCACCAACACTTGCCTCCCACACTGTGGACTGGGATTTAATTAGCTCTACCACATAAACTCAGTGGCAATTGGACAAAGAAACAACAAATGAGTTAATACAACACTGGCTCCAGAGGCGCCTGGTTAAAAATGTCTTTTTCATTTAAAAATGAACGTACGTACTCCACCAATGCAATGCTAGCCATTGAATTAAAGAAATTTTTTCTAAGCAAATTCCCTGACCTTGCACTTTATGTACAAGTGATATCATCCAGAGCTAGCGTAATCTACTTCAATCACTGAACCTACTGGGAGTGAAGATATTTCTTAAATTTATGCTCATGAATGCAAAGATGATTCTGGATGAGTAATCCAGAGCCTTGGACTACAGATTGTTTCATGGCCTGCTGTGGAAACTCTGATGCACAGGAGTGCAAGAGGTTACAGGGCAGACGCTGCCAGTTCCATCACGGGTACAGCTCTCCCCTCCATCAGCAAGAGGTGGTATCTCAGGAAGGCAACGCCCAGTATTCAGGGTCCCCGCCATCCTGGTAATGCCCTCATCTCAATGCCATAATCAGGCAGGAGGAACAGGGGGTCCGAAGACCAAAACCTCAAAGCTCAACAGGAACTGCATTCCCACTGATATCAGGATCTTGAACTGACCTGAACAACCCTAACGGTACCTCAGACTATATTCCTTTTCTCCCTCTCAATATTGCATTATGTAAAATTGGTAAGGTTTTTTATTGCCATATATTCTGAAGTACAATGAAAAGCTTTGTTTTACATGCCAACAATACACACCATTTCATCGTGTTAGTACACCAAGGAAGTACAAGGGAAAGCAATAACAGAACGTCTAACTCATTCTCCCACTTACTTCCCTGAGATACATTCTGCCCTCACTTCTAACTTTTCGATCTCTCCCTAACACATCAGAGACAATATACAGCAACCTCACATAGGGTGGGAGGAAACCCACACAGTGGAACATGCAAACTCCAGGCAGAGTTGGGGGACAAGGTGGAACCTAGGTCACTGAAACTGTGAGGCAGTTGCTGTACTATCTGATCTATAGTGACGACTGTGATGTTGGGAAGGCAGGAGACCGACTGTGACGCGTGAGCTCCAGGAATGTGAGTGTGACCTGTTTTTCACTTTAGTCACATTAGTCAAAGAATTAATATTGGCCTAGTCACATCTGTTAAACCAAGGTGGGTGCAATGGTAGAAAGAGGTTTAAAGGCAACTTCAGATTATAGTTTCCACAGATAATATTTCCCCATTTCAACACATTTCATCTCATTTACAAGAACATTGCCACGGCCTGAGTACCTGAACTATAGAAATAGATTGAATAGGTTAGGGCGTTATTCCCTGGAGTGCAGGAGTGAGCTGAGATCTCATAGAGGTATACAAAATCACAAGGGATGTAGATGAGGTAAATACATGCAGGCTTTTACCCGAGGTGAAAGGTGAAATCTTCAAGGGGGAATTGAAGGGGTATTTTCTTCCTCAGAGAATGGCACGATGTTGTCTGCAAGCAAGAAACAGCCCATCCTGACACATTTCAAATTATAGCAGGCAACTTTCATCAGGCCTGTTTAAAGACAACCCTGCCGAGTTATAACCTTTTGCATCAGAGATCCCAATACACGAAACCACTGCTACATTATGTTAAGGAATGCCTTTTGTTCCTTCCCGAGACTGCGTTTTGGCAAGTCGGATCATTTGGCTGGACTCCTGCCACCTGCATTCAGACAGAGCCTAAAGAGCAAGGCTTCTGAAACCAAGACAACTAAATGGTGCTCACGGGAGGCTGAGCAACGGTTACTAGATTGCCTTGAGACAGTCTGTGTTTAAGGACTCATCTGAGGACCTGAATGACTACACCAGGGTTGTAATAAACAGACTTTATTATAACAGCTGTGAATGAGTGAGTCCCCATGAAATCATTTAGTGTTTTCCCCAAAGAGAAGCCCTGGATGAACAACGAAATTCAGAATTTGCTGAGAGCCAGGTCAGAGGCATTCAAGTCTGGAGATCAAGAATGATACAAGAGATGCTGGTATGATCTCCGGAAAGCCATCTCTTGGGCGAAGTGGAGATTCCAGACTAGTTTGGAATGAATGAGGGATGCTCAACAGCTGTGACAGGGCTTGAATGCCATAACCTCCTACAAAGTTAAATTTTGCGACATAGGGGACAGCAGAGCTTCACTTCCAGATGAGCTCAATGCCTTCTATGCTGGCTTTGACCACCAGAACAGGGAGGAACCATCGCACACCCCGTGTCCACTGATGATCACTTGGTCTCAGTATCTGAAGATGACGTGCAGGCTTCCTTCCAATCCAGACAGAGTACCTGGCCGAGTACTGTGCTGACCAACTGGTTGATGTATTCATGGATATCCTTAACCTCTCGCTCCAGCAGTGTGTGGCACCCACCTACTTCAAGCAGGCTTCAATCACACCAGTGTCCACGAAGAGTGTGGTAACCGGTCTATCACCCAGTGGCACCTACATCCACATAGATTAAGTGTTTTGAGAAGTTGGTGCTGAAGCATATCATCTCCAGTCTGAATGGTGACTTGAATCCGCTCCAATTCATCTACCAAAGCAATAGGTCTACAGCAGATGCCATCTCATTCGCTCTTCACACAACCCTGGAACATCTGGACAGCAAAGATACATACATCAGAATGTTCTTTATCAATTACAGCTCAACATTTAACACCATTATCCCCTCAAAACTAACCAGTAAACTCCAAGACCTGGGCCTCGATACTCCCTTGTGCAAGTGGATTCTGGATTTCCCCACTTGTAGACTCCAGTCAGTTGGGATTGGCAAAAACATCTCCTCCACTATCACCATCGGCATAGGATCATCACAGGGATGTGTGCTTAGCACCCTCTTCTACTCGCTTTACACCCATGACTGTATGGCTAGGTACATCTCCAACACCACGTACAAGTTTCCTGATAACACCACTGTTGTTGTCTGTATCAAAAGTGGTGATGAATCAGCATACAGGAGGGTGATTGAAAATTTGGCTGAGTGGTGTAATAACAACAATCTCATATTCAATGTCAATAAGACCAAGGAACTGATTGTAGACTTCAGGAGAGGGAAACCAAATGTCCATGAGCCAGTAATCATTGAAGGTTCAGAGGAGGAAAGAGACAGTAACTTTAAATTCCTGGGTGTCACTATCTCAGAGAACCTGTCCTGGACCCATCATATAAACATAATTGCAAAGCAAACACAGCAGCCGCCTCTATTTCTTCAGGAGTCTGTGGAGCTTTGGCACGTCATCAATAACCTTGGCAAACTTCTATAGATGTGTGGCAGTAAGATTGCCGACGGCTGCATTATGTCCTGGTATGGGAACACCAGTGCCTTTGAGCGGAAAATCCTACAAAAGGCACATCATCCACCCAGTATATCAGGGCTAAAATCTTCCCAACCATTGACCATATCTGCCGTAGAAAAGCAGCATCCATCATCGAAGATCTTCGCCACCAAGGCCACGCTCTTTACTCACTGTTGCCATCAGGTAGAAGGTACAGATGCCTCAGGACTTGCACCACCAGGTGCAAGAACAGTTATTACCCCTCAACCATCAGGCTCTTAAACACACTCATTCTATTTCTGGTGTTCCCACAACCAATGGTCTCACTTTATCTTGTTATTTCACACTCATTATTTATTGTTATTTATTTATGTCTGAATTTGCAGTTTGTTGTCCATTGATCCTGCTTACGCCTAATTTTCTATAGATTTGCTAAGTCTGGCCGCAGAAAAGAGAACCTCAGGGTTGTGTGTGGTGATATGTATGTACTCTGATAATACATTTTATGTTGAACTTTGACCTTTGAGTGTGGAACAAGATGCCTACGCAAGTGGTGGATGGGAGTTCAATTGCAACAATTAAGAGGTTTGGATAGGCACATAGTTGAGATCTAGAGGGCTATGGTGGGTGCAGGTAGATGGGACAAGGCAAAGAAAAAGGTCGGCAGAACTGGTTGGGGCGAAGAGCCTGTATCTGTAGTGCAGTGTTCTATAGCCCTTTGACTCTATAACATTGAGTTAATTAAGCTTGTGTGTTTCTAACAGAGTGAAGTTTGCAGTCATTATTGGTAAAATGGTAAGTTGGTTTATTATTGCCACATGTACCAAGGGTCAGTGAACAACTTTAAGTGCATGAGATTTTGCAGATGCTGGAAATCTTAAGCAACACACACAAAATGCTGGAGGAAGTCAGCAAGTCGAGCAGCATCTTTGGAGGGAACAAACAGTCAACGTTTCAGCCCAAGACCCTTCATCAGGTCTTTGATTTGCCCGCCATCCATACAGATCATTTGTCACATTAATACATTGAGGGGGTACAACTGAAAACCATTACAGAATGCAGAATAAATTGTATTAGAGTAGTTACGGAGAAAGTGCGATGCAGGCAGACAATAAGGTACAAGGTCAAGAGTCCATCTAAATGTACAAGATGTCTGTTCAATAGTCTTGTAACTGTGGGAGTGGTCATTGATTACCGTAGTAGATCTGTAGAGATCAGCTTTCAACAAGTCACCAAACTTCAAGGCCATGTTACTTTCTGGCGAACATCTTTGTCATTATGTTAAATTTTGTTGATTATTTTGCACATGTTCATATAATTTACATATAATTTATGATGTTACGTATAATTTATGTTAACTTAAGTTTATATCAATGTTTACCTCATCTGTTAATGTACTGGGCTGCTGCTGCAAAAAGTTCATTTTCAATGCATTTATACCCTCTCTATCTATGCCATTGACAGCAATAGACTCGAAGTTGAAGATTTGGAGTGATATAGTCAGTGTTGACTCCTGGTGTTGCCAAAAGTAATCCAAATACAGTGAGCTCTTCAAAGTATTATTGGGGTGATATCAGCCTCAGACAACTCGAGAGATGCCATTTCATCATCCCCACAAGCACATTGGCAACATAACCAGTGTCAATACCCTCACACAGTTAGTTCAGCTTCCCTAATTACACTGAGATAATTCCACTGAGAGCATGACTGTTTCCTAGTTAGAGGGATTTCTCCTTCAATTCTGGATTGGAAATCCTGGAGTCGTTTTCCTTGGACAAAAGTTGTTTTCTAGCAATCCAAAGGCAGAGATAATACATCCACTGTGAGTTAATCGAGTAATTCTCAGTGGATCCAAACAGGTCCTTTCTTTATCGATGTTGTAAAAAATGCCATTGCACTGAGCACATGTTCACTCAATTTCACCAGCAGTTCTGAGTGATTCAGTTGGTCATTCCACTGCACACCACACACATGATTAACATTGATTTCTAGACAAGAAATCTTACTAACCTAACATTTCCTTTTCTTCTCCTAGACAGTGATATCATTTCTTACATGAAATGTTTGATTCAGAGCAGGCATTCTTTGCCAGAATGTGTGATAATTTTGGATGAAGAAGAGCTTTAAATAATACCAATCTTCTCTTCTGAAGTCTTGCCAGTTCAAAATCTAGCCAGGTCTGAGATTTCTGATCATTCTTTGGAATCTATTAAAACAACCGAGGAGAGAAGAGATAGAAAATGATTTTGACTTCTTCCTTTCCTTTAAGAAAGACTCACAGACTTTCAGGATTTCAAACCAATAGCTTTTGATATTGGGTTTCCATTCAGTTGAGGAAATATGGGACAACTTCCACTCGGTGTAAATCTAAGTAGAGATGTTTCCTAATCATAAATCTTTTGTTATTCTGAGTATATTAGAACATCACATCCCCAATCAATATGCTCTACCATCCAGAAGTTCAAGGCCAGCATGTGTTAGAATCCCGGATAAAGCAACCCTATTGACTGACACCCCATCCACCACCCTAAATCTTCATTCCATCCTCCCCTGGTACATAAAGACTGCAGTCACCTACTTTGGTTACCCCAACCACATCTCCCAAATCAGCAGACATATGGATCACCCCATCCTGACAGAAATATATGTCCTTTCCTTTATCATCATTAGGTCTAAATCTTGGTTCTTCCTCTACAACACTTTAAGGTTCAAGAAAGCAGTAGTACACCTCTTCATAGATGTAATC
This sequence comes from Hemitrygon akajei, assembly GCF_048418815.1. NCBI lineage: Eukaryota > Metazoa > Chordata > Chondrichthyes > Myliobatiformes > Dasyatidae > Hemitrygon > Hemitrygon akajei. The sequence continues at coordinate 114,046,863 of NC_133124.1, forward strand.
GCAAGAAAGACTCACCAGCGTCCTTACTTTCTTAGAAGGTTAAGTAGCTTTGGTATGTCACCGAATACTAACTTCTACAGATGTACTTTATGTATCCTGACTGTTTGCACCAAGGGCTGGTACAGAAATTTGAATGTGCAGGAACATAAGAAGCAGCAGTATTCTCTGTCCAATACATATCCCCACCCACCATCAGAAGTATCTGCATGGAAGCAGCATCTATCATCAAAGATCCACACCATCTGGGCCATGCCAACTTCACACAAGACCACAAGACCATAAGACAAAAGAGCAGAATTATGCCATTCAGCCCATCGAGTCTGCTCTACCATTTCATCATGGCTGATCCATTTTCCTCTCAGCCCCAATCTCTTGCCTTCTCCCCATATCCCTTCATGCCCTGTCTAATCAAGAGCCTATCAAACTCCACCTTAAATACACCTAATGACCTGGCCTCCACAGGCACCTGTGGCAATGAATTTCACAGATTTGCCACCCTCTAGCTAATGAAATTAGAAAATCAGCCAATCAGAAAAGGCTTCCTTTATTCCCACTGAGCTAAGCTGCCTTATGTGCAACACCCCATCAAAAGCCCTCCAAAATCCAAGTACAAAACATCCACCGATTGTCCTTTGTACATCCTAATTGTTATTTCCACAAGGAATTCCAACAGATTTGTCGGGCAAGATTTTCGCTTAAGATTAAGATTTTTGCTGAATATGGCCTATTTTATCAGGTGCCTCCGTAGCTCATAGCTACCATCAGTCAGGAAATGCAGAATTCTGAAGTTCCACACCACCAAGTTCAAGAACACCTACTTTCCTTTATTCTGTTTTTGAACTAACGTGCACAACCATAGTCACTACCTCAGAATAGCAATACTATGATCTCTATGCACTCCGATGCACATATTTTTTGTTCCAATTCTTTTTTCTGTGTCTAATTTTGTTTATCTTTTTCTTGTGAATGATGCTTGTAGTGTATGATACTCAGTGCCTGTAATGTTACTCAAAGGTTTTCATTGCACCTGTGTTTACATGTACTTGTGCATATGATATTAAACATGACTTTGAATTTTCAAAGGTATGTACTGTGCAGTACATGCTGACCTTGGAACCGTTACATGACAGAAAAATTCACCACAGAATTACAGTTAAAGTTGCTGCAATTGGCCTTTGGTTCTGAAATTCTTTCTGGCGCTGCTTTGAATTGAAGCTTGTTTTACATCAGATAGGAGATGAAATTGGAGGTAAGACATGGTGGGCCTTTGTCTCACAAAGACATAAATATTCAATCTCATTTTGGTGACAAAATGTTTGACAGTTGCCTTGAAAATCAACGTTTTCACTGGGTTGGTAGACTTCCTTCATCTTCCAAGTTTATGTCAGCCTTCTTTAGAGTCATGGTAGACAATTCAAGGATACCCAGGCAGTCTTTGAGAAATGTGATCTTATAGGAATAACGTCTCAAGACATCAGTCATATTCTATTTCTCCTATATGTATGGTATAAATATTTAGACATGCGCCCCAGAGTGTGGGCATACAGGTTTAACCTATTCTGTCACTTCAAGGAATCTGGAGGTATGCAATGAAATCATAGCTTTGACAGGGAAAGTCAAGGGAGTAGTGGCCAGTTCTGTTTTGTAAAGACAGGGTGGTGTGTTTATGGAGCGCAGAGACTGTTATATAGGAACGAATGTCAAACACAATAACATTTGGCAGACTGAAGCTGCCCAAGTCACAAACAATTATACACAGTAACAAAATCTGGAGGTGGTGGGAACAGTTCAGCAGTTCCTAATGGATTTATCCCCAAAATTTACTGGTTGAAACTGAAGAAAAAAGCGACAGCTGGGTGTGAAATTTGATGTCCTACATTAGCTAAGATTAGCTAAGTCTTCCCTGCATGCATTACCAGTTTTAAATTTTAAAATAACTATAAGCTATAATGCTCAAAATCAAAATGTTATTGCTTCTGCTTTCAAGATTCCACTATGAATTGACAATTTTGCCCAGATGGTCATAAGCTGCAATCGTAAAAAGGACATGATAAAACTCCAGGCTCTCAGCACACCTGACTCATTCTCTCACTTACTTCCCTGTAATCTATTCCCTCACCCCTAATTCTCCAAACTCCCCCTGACCTCTGACCTATTAGAGGCAATTTCTGGTGGCCAATTAATCCACTAACCTGCTTGTCTTTGGGATGTGGGAGGAAATGCAATAGAACATGCAAACTTCACACGTTCCAGAGGAGAGGACTGAACCTGAGTCATGGGAACTGTGACAAGTAGCTGTATGTGCCGAGCTCCCATGATGACCACTATTGTAATGTATGGATAAAGCAATGGGCCAACAGAGAGGGGTGAGTTCTAGGAATGCAACAGTGATTTGTTCATTTTGTCACATTAATCAAGGGACTAATATTGGCCTGGGCACCAGTATTAAAACAAAGCAGACCCAATGGTTGAAAAAACTTTAAAGACAACTGCAGATTATAGTTTCCAAGTACAACATTTGCCACTTCCACACTGGGCTTATTAAACTTCTCTGTGTTCCAAGAGGGTGGAGTTTGCAGTCATTCTGGGTAAATTGGTACATTGGTGAATTGGTTTGATATTGTCTCATGTACTGAGTCATCTACAGCACTGGAGGGGTCAGAGAGGAGGTGGCCATCTACAGCACTGGAGGGGGATGGGGTGGAAGGTGGCCATCTACAGCACTGAAGTGGGACAGAGAAGAGGTGGGCATCTGCAGCAGTGGAGAGGGGCAGGGGGAGACTTTTCAGCAGGGAGCCATTGTGGTAGGGAAATTGGTACCTGGAAAGAATAGATTGAACAGGAACTTTCAAAACTTTCTCGAAAGAGAGAAGGATACAACACTATAGGAAAAAGAGCAGGGAGAGAGACTGAGTCAAAGAACAAGCAGAGGCTTGATGGGCCAAATGGTCTGCTTGGTGCTGTGAGAGTTTGCAATGGTGAAATGTGCTGAGGAGTTGTGTCAATGTTGCCCACAGTCAAATAGCCTGTGATTACTCAAGGTCCAGACCCAAAATGGAGTGATAAGTTATTACCTTAGAGAAAAGAGTCAGAAATAAGAAAGAACAAAAGTTAAGAAAGGCATTTCCAGATTTAATTATCACCTGGTAGTAATTTGCCATTTGAACTGTTATCAAAGAGTTACTGAGTATTGAAGTATTTGCTGTTGCACAATAGTTTAAAATTCGGGTTCTGCCCTTCGGGTGAGTCATCGCAAGGGGAATAGGGGCTTTCAACAAAAAGATCATTTAGTCTGCTAAACCACTTCAATGCAGTTGGGAATAATTCAGTTCTGATTCAGGCATCTGCTTCTGCACAGAGCTTGGTGTTTCAAGTGCTGGAGTTAAAGAGCCCAAACAGCAGCGAGGCATGTTCTTCCTGTCTCTGCTTCATACAAGAGCTGTGTCAACTCCAATGCAAGCCGAGTCTTCTGGATAGTTGGGATGCCTTATCAGCACTTGTCATATCAGGAGCAGTAAGTGGTCAAGCAAAAAGTGATAGTCTATCTGCTATGGTCAGCACCCAAGGGAGAGCAATGCCACATTTCCTCATCGCTGTTGTATTTTCCTTTGTGTGCATTGGGTCAGATGTTCCACCTGCCAAGACCGCCTGTTCTGTGGAAGTTGTGGTTTCCACACCTACCATTGGCCCAGGCCAGTGGTGACACCTTCAGCCCTCCATCGAATGCTGTTCCATCTCATCAGCACGTCACAGCAGTGTGACATGCTGAAAGAATGTTTACTGTATGCGCGCGCATGCACACACACACACACATACACACGAACACACAAGCACAAAAACACACACACAAACCACACACACACACACACACATAAACACACAAGCACAAAAACACACACACAAACTCTCTCACACACACACACAAACACACAAGCACAAAAACACACACACAAACTCTCTCATACACACACCACACACACACAAACTCTCTCACACACACACCACACACACACACAAACACACAAGCACAAAAACACACACACAAACCACACACACACACACATAAACACACAAGCACAAAAACACACACACAAACTCTCTCACACACACACCACACACACACACAAACACACAAGCACAAAAACACACACACAAACCACACACACACACATAAACACACAAGCACAAAAACACACACACAAACTCTCTCATACACACACCACACACACACACCACACACAAGCACAAAAACACACACACAAACTCTCTCTCACACACACCACACACACACAAACTCTCTCACACACACCACACACAAGCACAAAAACACACACAAACTCTCTCACACACACACCACACACACACACAAACTCTCTCACACACACCACACACACAAACTCTCTCACACACACCACACACACAAACACACACCACACACAAGCACAAAAACACACACAAACTCTCTCACACACACACAAACTCTCTCACACACTCAAACTCTCTCACACACACACCACACACACACACAAACTCTCTCACACACCACACACACACGAACACACACATACATACACACACACAAACTCTCTCACACACACCGCACACACGAACACACACAAACACACACCACACACAAGCACAAAAACACACACACAAACTCTCTCACACACACACACCACACACACACACAAACTCTCTCACACACACCACACACACGAACACACACCACACACAAGCACAAAAACACACACTAACTCTCTCACACACACACACAAACTCTCTCACACACACCACACACACACAAACTCTCTCACACACCACACACACACGAACACACACATACTTACACACACATACACACACAAACTCTCTCACACACACACACCACACACACACAAACTCTCTCACACACACACACACACACACACACACACACACACACACACACACACACACACACACACACACACACACACACACACACACACACACACACACACACACAATCTTACTCCACGCAACCTCTGCAGAGTCAAAATGATTGCCAAGTGGGGATGAAATTGCCTCCACATAGCAAAGTGTCCTGGCAGGAAGAATTTGCATTCACTGGCCATTCTCACTTCTCCCCACACACATCAGACAGAAGATACAAAAGCCTAAGGCTCAAGGACAGCTTCTATCCAAAGCGGATCATTCAGTAGCCTTGCAATTAATAGTCATTGCAAGGCTATTGAATGGTCCCCTAAAGTGACAAGAATGACACTTGATCTCACAAGCTTCCTCATTAGGGCCTTGCACCTTTTTGCCTGCCTGCACTCTACCTCTTCACTTTGTTCTGTATTCTAATATTATTTTCCCATGTTCTACCTCAATGTACTATTACAATGGCATATAAAACAGAGTTTTTAACAGTGCCTCTGTACATGTAACAACAGTAAACAAAATTACCAATTTATCAATTTACTCTCATATTCCCCTGCATCGATCACCTCAAAATCCTCCAAAATCACTGTAAACATAAATGACGCAACATCAGCTTCCTCTCCCAGGCCAGTGTCCCTAGTACTGATGACCCAGTTACAGTCCATCAGGCAGGATACATGCTCAAAACCGCACTCTATGTCCTGCTGAGTTCCTCCAGCATTTTGTGTGTGTTGCTTTGGATCTCCAGCATCTGCAGATTCCCTCAGAATATGGCGTTATCAGGCAGGAAAAACGGGCACCTGAAAACCCACACCTGGAGGTCCATCCGGTTCCTGAACAAACCTGAAAACTCTGAATTCTACCTCAGACTATATTCCCCTCAACTTCACTAATATCATTTTGTATATTTGTGTTTATTTTGTAATGTAAGTTAAGTATAATTAATGTTAATCTAAGTTTATCTAATTTATTATTCTCATGTTTTTAATGTAGTGAGCTGCTGCTGCAAAAAGTTAGTTTTTGTGGCATTTATCACTGGGTATGTATGCCTCTAACAATAAACTCAAACTCATAAGAACTCATATTAATTTCTTAATTCTGTCCAGGGACAGAGGAAAAGATTCAAGAATGCACTTCAAATTCACCTGAAAGTGTGAGTCGTCCGCAGAGGAGTGGATATCTTTGGATCAAAGTGGAGAAGGAGCATTCAGGATGGCAAGAAGGACATCAGGTCAAGCATTGGGAGGAAGGACAGGCCCTTTGGTGGCAGAAGAAGGAATGGAACACTTACCAAACTACCCACACTCCTAGTCTGACACCTCCTGCCCCGTCTGCAGCAGAAACTGTAGTTCCCTCATTGCCCTCACTGGAACCCCTGGAACTAATGGATGCGAGTCATCCGTGATTCCGAGGGGCAGTCTGAGGATCTTGGATGAGGGAGGATTGGTGGGAGGTGGGGACAGGGAAGCACTGGGGGTTTGAAGGAGAAGAATACAATGTAGTAGGAGCTAATGGGCCTAACAGCCTGTACCTCTGCAGCTCCACATCGACGAAGATGGTGGGGTACACACAGATACACCGGTACACCTGCACATTAGTGCAAATATCTAATCAGCCAGTCGCATGGCAGCAACTCACTGCGTAAAAGCATGTAGACGTGGCCAAGAGGGTTAGTCATTGTTCAAACCAAGCATCAGAATGGGGAAGGAATTTGATCTAAGCAACTTTTACCCTAAAATAATTGTTGGTGCCAGTCAGGGTGGTTTGAGTATCTCAGAAACTGCTGATCGCCTGGAATTTTATACACAGCAGTCTGTAGAGTGTATAGAGAATGCTGCGAAAAACAAAAAAATATCCTGTGAGTGGCAGTTCGGTGGACCAAAGTGTCTTGTTAATGTGAAAGGTCAGAGGAGAATGGCTAGACTGGTTCAAGCTGACAGGAAGACGACCGTAACTCAAATAACCATGCATTATAACAGTGACGCAAAGGAGCATCTCTTGTTACGAACCCCGTAACTGGGTCACTTACCAGCAAAGATAGAGACGTCCGTTGAAGTTTGATGATACTATTTTGAACAGTATTTATTAGTAAAAATACACAAAAATAATATCAATGCAAATATACAGATAATATACGTCGTCAATACTAAATCTAAAAGTGCGGGTATAATAATAATCAATAAGAAATAAGCTCTATCGTTGTCTAGGGGATAATGAATTGTCCAATGGAAATGTACAGTTCACTGCAGTTCCACAAGCTGCCGTCTTTTGGTTGTCGCTGTGTTGCACTTTGTTGGAGAGAGAGAGAAATAGGAATAGAATGGGAACAGTTACCCTGCGGGTTTTCCCAACCTTCCTTTATGATTTCGATCCATCAGGTGTCTCGTTGTCGTGGCCGTTCAATTGTGACCTCTCCTTTAGCTAAACCGTTCTTCCGTGGTGAGCCCGCCACCCCAGGCAAAGGGAGGACGCACACGAGCCCCCACCGGCTTTCGCTATAAAATGCTGTCCCTGGATCTCTAGCATTTCTCCTGGTGCGTCTAAGGGGTGTTCCCCAGACCCGTCTTTTATCCTCACTCACGGGGTCTCAGATGTCAATCAGGTTGGGATGATGCAATCTCTCAACCAGACCACTCTGGTTGTCCCCTGAGGGGTTTCAATGAATAGCACAGTACTCAATACACAATTCCTTCTCCAAGAGACAATGGCAGTAATCAGTGGTTCCGTTCCGCTGATGTCAGGACACATTCCAACCCTTGTGTATTCTGGATGTCTCTCTCTCATTTCCTGGGTCTCAGACCCGAAATAATAGCGATCTCGCGATTCTCAAAAAGGAGGGGGTGACTTTGTACCCTTCGGCCCCTCAGAGTTGCTTCACATTCGTAACACTCTGAAATCATAGCATGCTGAACCCTGAAGTGGATGGGCTACAGCAGTAGAAGACCACGAACTCAGTGGCCACTTTATTAGATACAGGAAGAAACTACTAAAGTGAGCACGGCCACTGAGTGTAACGCTGTGCTGACGGCTCTCATTCACCATGTTAGCTGTAGACTCATTTAAATGCTCCCAGGCATGTGATGCAACAAATTTCAAAAGACAAATGACTTATAAGCTTTGTGGAGTCAGTGAAAATTACACTTCTCACATCCAACTTTGTAAAACTTAAGTAGGATCCTTATATTTTCCTCAGCTATTTTTGCAATTATTGGAAAAACGTTAGTCAGCCTCAGGGATGGTGTGGCTTGATTTTGATGTGGAGAAGATAATAGGAGAGACGCTCCTGTACAACAGTTTGTCTCTGGGGCAGACACATCCCTGCTACTGCTTTCAAAACTGGTCTGCAGCAGTGCGATTGAAATCCTCCAGACTCCACACATTTGACAAGATTTCAATTTTTTTTTCTGACGAGATCTGGGAACTGTGTTGCTCTGTTTGTCCAGGGATTAGAAATAATTTCTTTTATCCTTGAATAGTACATTACTTGAAAACCAATTTACTGCATTAACTTATTTAAAAATGGCTCCTCCAGGAATTGTGATTATGATCTTGCTGTCATGCATTAAAAGTCTTGATTTTGGTTCAACAGTTAGCAGCTGGGAGCCATCATTCTGCCCAGTTGCAGATCTTGGACTTGGACAGATCCTGCGATCATGTTACAGTATTGATCCCATGTTAGGCTGAGAGTGCACGTGATGGCTAGAGAGTGGCTAGCTCTTCATTGGCCTTGCTTCAACCTTCTCCAAAAGAACAGCACTCCACAATGTGGATGTGGGTAGATCGGGAGGACCACACGTTGCTGACTTTGCCTTCCTGCTAACAGCAGCCAACTCTGATTGGTTAGAGGTTGCATGAATGGATGGTGACTAGAGAGCAGTAGACTCTGCAAAATACATCACGGGCACGTCTCCCCCTACCTTCAGTGGTCTCTCAAGAAGCAACATCCATCATCAAAGACCCCATCATCCACATCAGGCAGAAGGTGAAGAAGGTCCCTCACCACCAGGTTGAAGAACAGTTACTTCCCTTCAACTATTAGGTTCTTGAACCAACCAGCAAAACCTTAATCACTGCAGTTTAGCAACACTAGGACTAATTTGCACTAAAATGCGTTTTGATTTTGTTCTGTTCTAATTGTGTTCTTTTTTGTAAAAAAAAGTTTTATTTGTACTTAACTTGAGTTTTTGTGTCTGCTGTTTATATGATGCTATGTCCCTGGGATGCTGCTGCAAGAAACTTTTTCTTTGCACCTGTGCATACACGTACTTGTGCATATGACAATAAACTCAACTTTGCTTTTGACTTTGAATGGGTCCTGCAATGATCAGGGACTCCACACGGTGGTCACACCACCAGGATGGTTGGCTGAGGGACCTGCTCGTAAATCTCCTCCATCCAGTTTGAAGTGAGACCCCCATCTCCCATCTCCAGCACTGTTTATGCCATTCCTCACTCAGGAGTGGTGAAGCCTCCTGTGGAGGCAAAGGAAACTGAGTTATCAACAGCTCCATTGACTAATCATCCCAGGGACCTCAGCAAAGATAAATGAATACCAGTTTACGTGAAGAGATTAGCAGATGTGACCAAAAACCGAACCAAAGGAATGCTTCAAGCAAGAGGTAGAGACAGGGAGAGGGGGAGGGATGGTCTGGTAGTCAATGCAGGAGAGGAAACACAGGTGATGATAGGTCAAAAGCATTTGGTTCAAGTTGAATTATTACATGGATACTGGCGTTCTCTGCCCTCTGACCTAGTTTAACCCCTGGACAGTTCTCTCCAGTAAGAGTTAATGCAGGAAAGTGTCAGAAAAGTTTAGAATTATGCTTCCAATGTGAAAATAAATATTTTTGCTCCTACTTTAACCTCTTCCTGGGATTTGCTCAGTAACTCCACCAGTTATGGACCATTTAAGTGGTTAAAAGGTCAGGGCACCTCCCACTAAATGAACGTACTGGTTGTGATGAGGCTGCACTATCTTGATCGGAAAAGTTGAATCTTCTGGTTCTAAGGCTGCACTGGTCTCACTGAAGGCAACATTGAAGGAATTACAATAAAGAATTTTGTATCTCAAAAACCAAGAAACATTTGGGCATGCGGAACAACTTTCTCTGGCAAGAACCCAAATGCCCGGAGGTAACTGGCAAAACAGGACAGGCGAGGTGAGGACAAATGTTGGTCTAGGAAATCAGGCTGCATTTTACAGTGTTTGGAAATGAGCAATTATGGATTGGAATGTGATAATGCTGACTCCTAGGTAGGATGGAGATACTCCAGAATTTCACCCTGAGTTCATCTGTGGACTTGGTCAGTGACTTGTTTCTCAGATATCTGATATCATTAACCAGCTATTAGCCAGTGCTCAGGCATACCTTATATTCAGATTGCTTCTTTCATCAGACACTATATCTGTTGTTTGCTCAATGTGTGTAATTTAGAGGAGATCTCTGGCAGCAACAGATTCAGATTGACAAGAACACAAGAACAAAATAAATAGTAGCAGGTATAGACCACCTGGCCCATTGAGCGGCCTCTGCTATTCAATATCAGAGCTGATTTGACTGAGGAGTCTGCTCCATTAACCTACTTTTTCCCCATAGCCCTTAATACCCCTGCTATGCAAAATTCTACCCAACTGTATCTTAAATATATTTAATGTGGTGCCTTCTACTGCTTCCCTGGGCGGACAACTCCACAGATTCACTATTCTCTGGATAAAGCAGTTTCTCCTCTTCTCCGTCCTAAATCTATCTCTGAACCTTGAGGCTATCTCTCCTAATTCTAGACTGATTTACCAGTGGAAACAACTTTTCTGCTCCTATCTTAATTATCCCTTTCATAATTTTGTATGTTTCTATAAGATCTCCTATCATTCTTTTGAAATTCAGGCAATTCAATCGCTCTTCATGGGCTGACCCCCTCATCTCGGGAATCAACCTTGTGAACCTCCTCTGCATCATCTTCAAAGTGAGTATATCTTTACTCAAGTAAGGAGACCAGAACTGCACACAGTATGCCAACTGTGGCTTCAAGAGTACCCTGTACAGATGCAGCAAACCTCCCTGCCCTTAAATTCAATTCCTCTAGCAATGAAGGCAAAGATTCCATTTTCCTTCATAACAGCCTGCTGCAAGCTGTAACCTTTTATGATTCATGCACAATTCACTCCCAAGTACCTCTGCACAACCACATGTTCAGTCTGTCACCATTTAGATAATAAACTGATCTTCTATTTTTTCCTTCCAAAGTGGATGACCTCGCATTTGCCAATATTTAATGTCATATTAACTTATTGTCATATATACCAGGATACAATGAAATTCCTTGCTCACTTCTGGGAGAAGATGGCACCAGCAAACAACATGACCAAGGGAGGCAATCTCCAGATGGTTCACAAAACCACTTCTTTCACACCTTTTTCTTTCAAAAGTGGCTGTGCTTCTGTTAGAGCCTGTGATCTACATTTTGCTGGTGTGTTTTTGGGACGATTGAGCCGTCCGGCGCTTCGCTGTCTCCAAAAGGTTTGTGTGAGGCTTCCTGCGACATGTGCGGCCCTGAGACCAAGAAGCCGGGAGACAATTATCGACTCCATTTCTCGCTGATCTCACAGACTAAAGTGCTGAGGAAGACTGAAATCATCGAGGTGAGTGGGGAAAGCAAGCCAGTGTTCAGCGCCATCTACCAGCTTCTCACTCACTGCTACAGGAAGAAGGTGTCTGTGTGTGACTCTCTCTCTCACTTGCTGCTCCTGAAGGAAGGTCCCTGCATTGGAATGCTCTCCCTCAGTGCTGTCGGAGGATGGAGCCAGGACACGGCTTGTGAATTGGACTCTGTGGGTCATGTTATAAATGTGTCTCTGGTTGCTCTTCTTTCTGTTGCCATTTCAGGCAGTTTTGATCGGGGCGGCCTGCAGACAAGGAACTGAGTATGCCGAGACTCTTCCAATTTTCTGTTTATATTCCTTTTTCTTGTTGCCGTTGCACAATTTGTTTCTTTTTGCGCGTGTTGGGGGGACTGATGTTTTACTTTGAACAGGTTCCATGGTTTTCTTTGTTTTGTGGCTGTCTGTGGGAAGACGAATCTCAGGGTTGCATATTGCATACATACTTCGATAATAAATGTACTTTGAATCTCTGCCATGAAGCTCACAGAGTAACGAGTGTACTTGGCAATAATAAATACAACAATAAATACAGTGACGAACGCAACACAGAATGGTTCAAAAACTGTACGTTGGTAAATTGGTTTACTATTGTCACATCTCCCTTGGCAATTGGATACTGGACTGCCTAACCAGAAGACCACCATCTATGTGGATTGGTAATAATATCTCCTCCTTACTGACTATCAACACTGGCACACCTCAAGGGTATGTGCTTAGCCCACTGCTCTACTCTCTCTACACCCATGACAGTGTGGTCACATGCCATTTATAAATTTGCTGCTGATACAATCGTTATTGGCAGAATCTCAGACAGATACGAGAGGGTGTATAGGAGCAAGATATACCAGCTAGTTGAGTGGTGTTGCAACAATAAACTGGCACTCAACGTCGGTAAGACATAAGAGTTGATTGTGGAATTCAGGAAGGGTAAAATGAGGAAACATGAACCAGTCCTCATAGAGGGATCAGAAGTGGAGGGAATGAGTAATTTCAAGTTCCTGGATGTCAAGATCTCTGAGAAGCTAACCTGGTCCCAACATACCGGTGCAGCTATGAAGAAGGCAGGACAGCAGCTATATTTCATCAGGAATTTGAGATTTGTTTCATCACCTAAAACACTCAAACACTTCAATAAATATACCATGGAGAGCATTCTGACAGGCTGTATCACTGTCTGGTATGGGGGGGCGGGGGAGGGTCTACTGTACAGAGCCAAAAGCAACAGAAAGTTTTAAAATTAGTCTGTCCATCTTGGGCACTAGCCTCTGTTGTATCCAAAAAATCTTCTAATTGCAATGCCTCAGAAAGGCAACGTCCATTATTAAGGACCCCCATCACCCAGCACATGACCTCTTTTCATTGTTATCATCAGGGAGGAGGTACAGAAACCTGAAGGCACACACTCAGCGATTCAGGAACAGCTTCTTCCCCTCTGCCATCCAGTTCCTAAATGGACATTGAACCCTTGAACACTAGCTCACCTTTTTTATAATATTTCTGTTCTTACATTATTTTCAATTTAACTATTTAATATACATATATATACTTACTGTAATTGATTTACATACTTTTTCTATATGATCATGTATGGCATTGGACTGCTGCCATAAAGTTAACAAATTTCATGACATATGCCAGTGATAATAAACCCGATTCTGATGTACTAAGGTAAAGTAAATAAACTTTGTTTTGCATGTCCTCCAAACAGATTGTCCTAGTACAATCGTGCATTGAGGTAATACATGGGAAACCAATATCAGAATACAGAATAAAGTGTTATAGTTACTAAAAAAGAGCAATACAGATAGACAGTGTGGTGTGAGACCATAATGAAGTAAATTGTGAGGTCAGGAGTCCATCTTGTTGTACCGGGGATCTGAAGTGATGCAAAAAGAAGTGCTAAAATAACCAAGAGAACTAAAATTATGAGCCCAAAAATGTGGCTGCACCATTGGAGTGGGGAAGGGGGAATGATTGATTCAAAAGTCTGATAGCGGTGGGTACCACCCCAGGGCTGTGAATTCAAGACTACTTGTCTGTCCTTGTGATACGATGTGTATCCTTGGATGCTAAGCTCTCATCTATGATCTGTTTTCAGCTATTACTCAGTGATTCCCACAGCGTCATACCAGCCAACCCCTGAGTGTGCTGCAAGATCATCTACCTGAAACACACACTGTTCCAGCTGCTGCCATCTGGGAAAGGGTACCGCAGCATAAAAGCCAGGACCACCAGGCTCCAGGACAGCTTCTTCCTCCAGACTGATTAATTCACGCTGATACAACTGTATTTCCCTGTTATATTGACTGTCCTGTTGTACATAATACTCAGTATAAATCACTATAAATTGCATATTGCACATTTAGCTGGAGACATAACGTAAAGATTTTTACTCCTCGTGAATATGAAGGATGTAAGTAATAAAGTCAATTCAATTCAATATACTGTGTGGATTCAAATATAACAACTTCAGTCCTGTATTCATCACCCTTTTTGATTTTGCCCCCATGTTACACTTCAACTTGACTACAATTTTGCCCTATAATCTGTCTGTCCTTCCTTGTAGGCTCACTGCATACGGCTTCATATGAACTGCCCCACCCTCACCCTATCAGTCCAGTTCCCATCCCCCTGCCAAATTAGCTCAACCCCTCCCCAACAGCTCTAAGAAGCCTGCGCGCAAGGATATTGGTCTCCCTCTGGATTTCAGACGGTCGCATGAACAGACAGGGAGTAGGGGAATATCGACCTTGTGCAGGCAGGTGGGAGTAGTTTAAATTGGCAACATGATCACCACAGACATGATGGGCCAAAGAGACTGTGTTGAGCTTTATTGCTCTATGTTCTATCAAGGAGCATTACAATATTACGTTCTCTGTTTCATGTTCTAATCAACATCAATCATCCCTTTCCAGCCCAGGCTAAATTCAACGTCTGACGCTGGAGGATCCTTCATCCCATGGCAATAATTATCCACTCCCTCCCCGCACCCCTACCACCACCATGCCCCTTCTGCCATGTGTCTCCAACAATGATATCCCAGCATTAAATACTGTTTCTGTTCCCACTCCAGCTTCTCCAGTGAACAGCTGGCAACCCTGATCTCTATACTGAATGAGAAGACCTCGTCATTAGAAACAGATTAAAAGATCTGTAATTGGACCCTTAACTTCCTAACCGGAAGACCACAGTCTGTACGGATTGGTGATAACACCTCCTCTTCGCTGACGATCAACATTGGCGCACCTCAGGGGATGTGTGCTTAGCCCACTGCTCTACTCTCTATATACACATGACTGTGTGGCTAGGCATAGCTCAAATACCATCTATAAATTTGCTGACAATACAACCATTGTTGGTAGAATCTCAGGTGGTGACGAGAGGTCGTACAGGAGTGAAATAAACCAACTAGTAGAGTGGTGCCGCAGCAACAACCTGGCACTCAACGTCTGTAAGACGAAAGAGGTAATTGTGGACTTCAGGAAGGATGAGATGAAGGAACACATACCAATGGCAGACCAGTTGAATAACTACTTTGGTTCTGTCTTCACTAAGGAGGACATAAATAATCTTCCGGAAATAGTAAGGGACCGAGGGTCTAGTGAGATAGAGGAACTGAGGGAAATACATGTTAGTAGGGAAATGGTGTTAGGTAAATTGAAGGGATTAAAGGCAGATAAATCCCCAGGGCCAGATGGTCTGCATCCCAGAGTGCTTAAGGAAGTAGCCCTAGAAATAGTGGATGCATTAGTGATAATTTTTCAAAACTCCTTAGATTCTGGATTAGTTCCTGAGGATTGGAGGGTGGCTAATGTAACACCACTTTTTAAAAAAGGAGGAAGAGAGAAACCAGGGAATCATAGACCGGTTAGTCTGACATCGGTGGTGGGGAAAATGCTAGAGTCAGTAATCAAAGATGTGATAACAGCACATTTGGAAAGAGGTGAAATCATTGGACAAAGTCAGCATGGATTTGTGAAAGGAAAATCAGGTCTGACGAATCTTATAGAATTTTTTGAAGATGTAAGTAGTAGAGTGGATAGGGGAGAGCCAGTAGATGTGGTATATTTAGATTTTCAAAAGGCTTTTGACAAGGTTCCACACAGGAGATTAGTGTGCAAACTTAAAGCACACAATATTGGGGGTATGGTATTGATGTGGATAGAGAATTGGTTGGCAGACAGGACAAAGAGTGGGAGTAAACGGGACATTTTCAGAATGGCAGGCAGTGACTAGTGGGGTACCGCAAGGCTCAGTGCTGGGACCCCAGTTGTTTACAATATATATTAATGATTTAGACGAGGGAATTAAATGCAGCATCTCCAAGTTTGCGGATGACACGAAGCTGGGCAGCGGTGTTAGCTGTGAGGAGGATGCTAAGAGGATGCAGGGTGACTTGGATAGGTTAGGTGAGTGGGCAAATTCATGGCAGATGCAATTTAATGTGGATAAATGCGAGGTTATCCACTTTGGTTGCAAGAACAGGAAAACAGATTATTATCTGAATGGTGGCCGATTAGGAAAAAGGGAGGTGCAACGAGACCTGGGTGTCATTGTACACCAGTCATTGAAGGTGGGCATGCAGGTACAGTAGGCAGTGAAAAAGGCAAATGGTATGTTGTCATTCATAGCAAAAGGATTTGAGTACAGGAGCAGGGAGGTTCTACTGCAGTTGTACAAGGCCTTGGTGAGACCGCACCTAGAGTTTTGGTCCCCTAATCTGAGGAAAGACATTCTTGCCATAGAGGGAGTACAGAGAAGGTTCACCAGATTGATTCCTGGGATGGCAGGACTTTCATATGAAGAAAGACTGGATCGACTAGGCTTATACTCACTGGAATTTAGAAGATTGAGGGGGGATCTTATTGAAACATATAAAATTCTAAAGGGATTGGACAGGCTAGATGCAGGAAGATTGTTTCTGATGTTGGGGAAGTCCAGAACGAGGGGTCACAGTTTAAGGATAAAGGGGAAGCCTTTTAGGACCGAGATGAGGAGAAACTTCTTCACACAGAGAGTGGTGAATCTGTGGAATTCTCTGCCACAGGAAACAGTTGAGGCCGGTTCATTGGCTATATTTAAGAGGAAGTTAGATATGGCCCTTGTGACTAAAGGGATCAGGGGGTATGGAGAGAAAGCAGGTACAGGGTTCTGAGTTGGATGATCAGCCATGATCATACTGAATGGCGGTGCAGGCTCAAAGGGCCAAATGGCCTACTCCTGCACCTATTTTCTATGTTTCTAAGTTTCTAATCCTCATAGAGGGATCAAAAGTGGAGAGAGTGAACAGTTTCAAGTTCCTGGGTGTCAAGATCTTTGAGGATCTAACCTGGTCCCAACATATTGATGTATTCATAAAGAAGGCAAGACAGCAGCTATACTTTATTAGGAGTTTGAAGAGATTTGGCATGTCAACAAATAGATTCAATAACTTCTATAGTTGTACGATGGAGAGCATCCTGACAGGCTGCATCACTGTCTAGTATGGAGGGGCTACTACACAGGACTGAAAGAAGCTGCAGAAGGTTGTAAATCTAGTCAGCTCCATCTTGGGTACTAGCCTACTAAGTACCCAGGACATCTTCAGGGAGCAGTGTCTCAGAAAGGCAGCATCCATTATTAAGGACCTCCAGCACCCAGGGCATGCCCTTTTCTCACTGTTACCATCAGGTAGGAGGTACAGAAGCCTGAAGGCACACACTCAGTGATTCAGGAACAGCTTCTTCCCCTCTGCCATCCGATTCCTAAATGGACATTGAAGCTCTGGACCCTACCCCACTTTTTTAAATAATGCAGCATTTCTGTTTTTGCACATTAAAAAAAATCTATTCTATATACGTAACTGATTTACTTGTTTATTGATTATTATTATTTTTCTCTCTGCTAGATTATGTATTGCATTGAACTGCTGCTGCTAAGTTAACAAATTTCACAGCAGATGCTGGTGATAATAAACCTGATTCTGATTCTGAAGACCAAACTTAGTGAGCAATGAGAGTATTAGGTCCATTACATCCTCTGATGCCCTGCCCATTTGAATGTCTACCTCAATGCTTCTTAAACTTAATAATTGTATCGGAGTGCACCACCTCCTCTGGCAGTAGTTCCTGGCATCAACCGCTCTGAGTTAAAAAGCTTTCTCCTCAAATTCCCTTTGAAACTACTGCCACTAACTTTAAACCCATTCCCTCAAGTTTTTAATATCTTTCCAGTGTGGTAAAAAGATTTTGATTATCTACCCTTTTTATGCCCCCCATGATCTTACATGTTTCTATCTGGTTATTCCTCAACCCCCTTCAATCCAGGAGAAACCAACCCAACCTATCCAATCTCTCCACATAACTAAAGTCCTCCAACACTGGCCACATCCTGCTGAACCTCCTCTGCACTGTCACAGCACAACCACATGTGCAATGGCCATCTGAGCTTCACCCAAGTGTTGTCTAACTAACATTTTATAAAGTCCCAGCTCTTATATTCTACTGCACGTGGCAGATTCGCAGATATGAAGAAAGAATCATAGAGTCATACAGTAGAGAAGGAGGCCCTTCACACCGACCTACCTGCGTTGCCTAGCAAGCCTGTCCCATCTGCATCTGGGCTAACACCTGTTGAAGCACACAAAGTTGTCAGAAGTCTTGACAAGGTGGATATTTCCTCTGGTTGAATCTAGATCTAAGGGGCCATGTTCTCAGAATAAGGGACGCATCATCTAGGATTGAGCTAAGAATAAACTTCACTCAGAGATGAACTCTGGACCCTGTGGAAGCTCAGATATTTGAGTTCATTGAGAACTCAGACTGATATATTCTGGATTGTAGAGAAATTGAGCACTGTGGAGATAAGCAGGATAATGTCACTGAGATAAATAACAGCTGTTGAAGATACTTGGCAAAACAAGGAGCAACTTTGGAACAGACTTAATGTTTCAGATCAAAAATCCTTCATCAGAAACATTAACTTTACCTCCACTCCCAGAATTTTCTGTTTTTCCTTCAGGTTTCCAGTATCTGCAGAATTTTAGCTTTCAGATTAGCCATGGTCTTGTTGAATGAGGGTCTGAAAGACCTCCTCCCTCTCCTATTTCCTACCCTCTTATTTCACTCCATCCATGCCTGGCAACAAGTCACACAAAAGAATTGGCAGGATTGTAAAGCAATTTTAGCTTGATTGCTTGTTGATTTCTTTATCAAGCACTACTGAGAGAGCAAGAAACTGGAGTTTTGTTTGTGATGTTCACCCCACAGGACAGATTCAGTTGATATCATGAAATAATTCAGCTTGTTTACAAACTCTAGTATGAAGCACACAGCATTAGACCCAGGCATGAATCACTTAAAGCCGTTCCTCTTTCCTTGAATCCTTGACTCCTACTGACAAGGTTTGGATCTCTCTTTGTAGGTGATACCAGACTTAATATTTATACACGACATTAGAAACAATGCTCATTCCCCACCCCTATCACTGCTGAATTATCAGTACTGAACACATAGGCTTCTCGTGCTGTTGCTAAAGGGAACTAACATCGGCGAAGAGATCAGTTGGCAGAAGTCCTCCTGGCTCTCAAGCAGTTGTACAAAGAGAAGAGGCTGGATGGCAAGTGAGGAATAAAAGAAGGCAAGAATCCTGATAGCTGTTGGAATGTGTTTATATATAAGGTCAGGGAGCAGGGCCTAGGGGTTGGCCCTGGTGTTCTGCACAGTCATAGTCTTTCAGCACTTTCCACGAACTGATAGTACAATGACAGAAGCACGCCAGGCTCCTGCTCACTGTACCACCACGTTGAGAGGCCTGCAGCAGTCCCCGTGCAGTCAGAGGGCAGCCAGGTGCTTCGGAGGTTAATTCCTTCCTGTCTCTCAAAGTCCAGGTTCACGATCATGCCAGCTACCCCTCCTGAACCTGGACCACGTGCATCCGGACTGATTCCAACCAGACCCAAATATATGCAAACACAAGAGATTCTGCAGATGCTGGAAATGTTGAGCAACGCGCACAAGATGCTGGAGGAGCTCAGCAGTTCAGCCATGGAGGGGAATAAACAGTCAATGTTTCGGGCCGAGTCTTCACATGAAAGGTCTCAGTCCGAAATGTTGACTGTTTATTCCTCTCCGTGGATGCTGCCTGACTTGCTGAGATCCTTCAGCATTTTGTATGTGTTGCCCAATCTTACACGTTGGGTTCAAGTGAATAATACATATCAATGTTTTCCCCAGTTTGAGACTCATTGCTTTGTGTTACTATACCTGTCTTCCAGAGCCTAGACTGTAGAGTATGGCAGCTGGCACGTCTACTGTGATGAAATGCATTGAGAGGTTGGTCATGGCTAGAATCAACTCCTGCCTAAACATGGTCTTGGACCCACTGCAAGTTGTCTATAGCATTAATAGGTCTACAACAGATGCAATCTCACTGGCTCTCCATTCAGCCTTGGATTACCTGGACAACAGCAATACCTACCTGCTGTTTTTTTCAAGATTTAAGATTCAAGATTCATTTATTATCAAAAAATGTATAAATTATACAATGCTGAGACTTGTTTGTTCACAGGTAGCCACAAAGCAAGAAACCTGAAAGAACCCAATTAAAGAAAAATATAAATAAAGAAAAATAAAAGACCATCACTTAACGCGCAAGAGAGAAAAAGAAATCATGCAAACAATTGAAGCGAACAACAACAGCATTCCAAACCAAAATTGAGTCCTCAGATCTGAACCCCGGAACGGCCCAGAGTAGGCCCAAAGCCTGGCTTATCAGTTCATCATACAGAGCACAGCAGCTGGTGTCGTTTTCGTAGCCTCAGTGCCATGGAAAGAGGAGTAACCATCATGAAGAATGAGTGAAATCGGCTCTTGTCCCGTCTTTTTCAATCTATCTGGGCCAGCATTTAAAGTGACCCAACAACGGAACAGCAATAGGCTCCAGCGCCCTGGAGAGAGGAGTGAAGATCATGGAGAGTGAGCGAAATCGACCCTTGCTTCTGATCTGGGCTGTTTTTTTTTAAATTGTCTAAACAGCATATCGTACTTCGCACTAGGACCCAGACTCTGCTGCTGTGAAAGGCCTAGACCATACCACCCAGTGACTTGCTGTGGCCCAGATTCTGTCGCCCAGCCTGAAGCTGACTCTCAAGCTCTTTCAGATCAACTCAGAGCTCAGAGCAATCTAATCTTGCTCCCAAGCCAGTTGAACGACCACCAAATCTTCTCTACCCGGGCCCCAGCTTCTCCATTCAGCACCCAGAGGGATTCAACCTCACTACCAGGCCAGCTGTATGGGTATCGGAACTCCAACTGCAAAGATGCTGCAACACACCATCTCGGCTCACCTCCCAAACTCACCTTGCCATCTCTTGCCCCTTCACTGTTTGTGGTGATAACTTAACACAATTTCCCTCAGGAATCGTACTTTTAGTCAGATTTTTTAGGTTTTTGACTACCAGAAGTTGTGACACACATTCAGTAGCATCATGCTAACTGGAAGAATTATCATTTATTGATTCCATCTCAGTTTTGAAACCAATCATGCCTTCAGTTCTAATCAACAAGCTCCCTCTGCAGATGAATCCTTGATTTCCTCATTGGGAGATCACAGTCAATGTGAACTGGAAATAACATCTCCTCCTCACTGACAATCAACACTAGTGCACCTCAAGGATAGATACTTAGCCCACTATTCAACTCTCTCTACACCCACGACTGTGTGGCTAGGCGCAGCTTAAGCACAAAATATATTTGCTGTTCTCACAAGTATTATCAGCAAAATTTCAGATTGTGACAAGGAGGTGTACAGGAGTGAGATAGATCAGGTGGTTGGGTGGTGTTGCAGCAACAACCTTGCACTCAACATGAGTAAATGAAGGAAATCATTATGGAAGGGGAAGTTGAGGGACACGCGCCAGACCTCATTGAGAGATCAGAAGTGGAAAGGGTGAGCAGTTTCAAGTTCCTAGGTGCCAACATCTCTGAAGGTCTATCCTGGGTCCAACATATCGATGCAATTGTGAAAAAGGCACGACAGTGGCTACGTTTCATCAGGAGTTTGAGGAGACTTGGTATGTCACCAAAGACTCTCGCAAGTTTCTCCAGGTGTACCGTGGAGGGCGTTCTAACTGGTTGCAACACCGTCTGGTCTGGAGGAGCCACTGCACAGGACCGGAAAGAGTTGCAGAAAGTTTAAAACTCAGCCAGCTCCATCATGGGCGTGCCTCCCCAGCATTGAGGACACCGTCAAAGAGTGATGCCTCTGGAAGCCGGACGACCACCAGTCAGCCTCAATGACAGTCTGGCTCTTTTCCCCCCTCCCTGGTCCTGCACTGCCAGCCCCTACCAACTCACACCCAACTTTTCCGGTCCTCCAAGGATCTCTCCTCGTCCTCCCCACATGATCATGTCATTGGGTTCCACCCTATATGGCGGCCACACCCAACTGTACGTGGGTGACCTGTCACCCAACTCCCTCCACGAGCAGCTCCTTCTACCCTGAGCATTCATTCCCCCACACCAGCCGCTCTGGGCAGTGTAAATCTTCTGCATGACCCAAGGCAGTTTCTGGCCTAGAATACCCTGGTAGCCCACTCCAAACCTACAGTGACATCTGTGCTTGTTACCATTTTAAAAACTCTAGCCCTCTATATGTTGTTCCATGGCTTCAAAGAAGTGCTCCCCATCTCCTGCTTCTTTATGGAAACCACTGGAAGAAGTGCTGCTTCTCAGAGTAAGTTCTTGTTATACGCAAGTAAACCACCTTTGCTTTTTGGTTTAATGACTTGGCATTGAAGGTGACTGAGACAAGATACTGAGGACATGGTGGGGGGGGGGGGGGTGGTGGAGGAGAGCAGCGGGTGCAAGATAACCAGAGTTTCACACCATCTAGTCCTGGAAATATCTCAGCTTCCCTTCATATTGCTGCAGTCATGAAGAGGGCAGGCCAGTGGCTATTCTTCATTTGGAATGTGGAGGAGCTTTCACCGAAGACCAGCAAGTATCTACAAATAAACGGTGGAGAGCAATCTGACTAGATGCAACATCTCCTGGTATGGAGGCTTCAATGCACAGGAGAATCAGAGGGTTATTGACTCAGCCACCCCAATCACAGGCATAAGGTTAGCCACCACTGAGGACACCTTCAAAAGGAACTACCTCAAGAAGGCGGCATCCATTATCAAAGACCCTTACCACCTGGGACATGTCCTCTTCACATTAGTACCATCAGGGAGGAGGTACAGAAGTCTCAACACCCATTCTCTACATTTTAGGAACAGCTTCTTCCCCTCTGCCATCAGATTTCTGAATGGTCCATAAATCCATGAGCACAACCTCACTTTGGCACTATTCATTTAACACCCTATCGTTATATGCGTCTTCAGACAATGCGGCTTCACAGTTATGCGAGGAACCTATTTCTACCAACGTCTCCTTATATGCATCCAAAACTCACAGTTCTGCGAGGAGCACTGCTTTCACGCCAATACTAGTCAGGTGCACGCGCCTCACGGTCTCACTCCCGCCAGTCTCACATTGGTTTTGGCAAGGTGTGGATGTGCGATTTTGCGCTCTTAAAGTTTTGTTGGTTTTACCTACGGTGCAGTGATTTTGTGCTTGAAATATTTAACTATGCCTAAGCGTCCAATGTTATGTCCTGGGCCATCAGCCGAGTGGCAGAGAACTGCTTTAACACTTGAAAAATAGTTGGAAATTATAAACAGCGCGGCATCAGCTGAAGGTAACACAGCTCTGGGACGCTACTGCTGGGAACAGAATCTTGCCTTTAAAGTTCTTTTGTTGCTTGACAATGCGCCAGCCCATCTTAAACATTTGGACAGCATTCATCCTAACATAACAGTGTGTTTCCTGCCACCTAACACAACATCACTGATTCAGCCACTCGACCAAGGTGTGATCCACATTCAAGGCATTTTTTTTATGACAAACTATCTCTCAGATGCTGCAAGCAACAGACGATTTTGAAAATCCCGGAAGGTTACCAACGGTGAGGGAATGGTGGAAGTCGGAACACTTGGCATAAATGGCGATGGACATGGACCCAAGTTTAGAACAGAGTCAGCATTTCATTCGTTCCCTGCCGTCAACCCTTCTTCCCTACAAGCAAATTTATGCTGAAAAACAAAATGCTGCCAAGCAAACAACCCTCAGCACTTTCTTCAAACCGGTGTCATCTCCTGCTGCCGGCAGTTCTAAGAGTTCTGTGAGTCTTCCTTCACCCCTTGCTGTGCTCGATGATCCTGATGACCCACAACCATCCACCTTATCCATGTAAAGCTGCCCGACACCACAACAACCACTCATCTCCCAGAGTGAACACACCTGCCACTCTTGGTGAGTACTGTACACCCTAGTATGTTAACTTTCTATGATTTATTACATTGAATATTACCTTAAATTGATGAAATATAACACCAATGTTGCCTTGTGGTATTGCTTTTGTGTCGTATTGGTATGAAAATGTGAATAAATTACAGATAAAACATACTCAGGAAACCCTCTGGAACGCATCCCTTTTTTCTCCATTTAAATAATTATTCACATTATGCGTCAACTGCGAGGAACATATCCCCCACATATAACGAGGATAGGGTGTACTTACTTTATTGTAAGTTTTTATGTCTTCCACTATACTGCTGCCAAAATAATTCTGATCCTGATACTGATTAATTACTGGGTCTAAATCTTGAAACCCTTTACCAGAGAGACTGCAATAGTTTAACTAGGGGCTCCCCACCTCAGTCCCAACCCTAAAGCCACTCATCCAGCTCAGATCTTTTATGGCTCAATGTTAATTTGTGGCTGGATACACAGATGCTGAAACCTGGAACAACACACAAATTGCTGGAAGAGCTCAACAGGTTAGGCAGCATCTATGGAGGGTTAAAGCTTCAGGTCAAGACCCTTTATCTAGACTTTACTCAGTCAATTGTTCATTTTTCCCCTTGCTGAGTTCCTCCAGGCTTTTATCATCCTGTGCCTGTCTCAGCTCCCACTTCCTACATCAGTGACTAGTTGTCATTGACTACCTTTGCACACACGAGCCACAGGTGGACTTCCAGGGCATAAGGAAATCCTCAAAGACAAACAGGGAAGTACAGTACAGGGATTGCCTGGCAGACCAGACAACATCTGTGGAGAGTGAAACTGAGCCAATGAATCATAGAATCATTGCTATCCAGCATGGATACAGGCCCTTGCTTGACTTGTCCATGATCTCCAAGACATCCCATTTCCCTGCATTTGGCCCAGATCCCTCTAAAGCTTTCTTATCCATATACCTGTCTAAATTAAGCATTACAATTGTACCCACCCCTACCACTTACTCTGACAGCTCATTCCATATTCCCACCCCCTTCCGTAAAAAACTTGCCCCTTATGTCCCTTTTAATTTTTCCCCTTCACCTTGAACATATGCTTTCTAGTTTTGGACTCCCCTACCCTGGGAACAAGACTGCATGACCAACCACCTTATCTATGGAGCTCAGGGTTTTATAAACTTCTTTATGCCTACCCCTCAATCTCCTGTACGGTGGAGAACAAAGACCCAGCCTATCCTGCTGCTTCTTATAACTCAAGGCCATCAGTCCTAGTACGTCCTTTGAATCCTTTATGTACCCTTTCCAGTTTAGTGACATCCTTCCTATGGCTGGGTGACCGGAACTGCACACAGTAGTCCAAGTGTGGTCTCACCAACACGCACAGTTGTAACATGACATCTCAACTCTTTTACTCAATGCCTTAACCAAGCATGTCAAATGTTTTCTCATTAACTACCCTGTTCACCTGTGTCACCATTTTTAGAGAACTTTTCACCTCTGTCTCTAGGTATCTCTGTTCCTCAGTGTTCTCCAGGGCTCTGCCATTTTCTGTGCAAATCCTGCTTTAGGTTAACTGACCAAAATGTAGTACCATGCACTTATCCAAGTGACATCCCATCTGCCATTCCTTGATCTACTTCCCCATTTCATCTAGATCCTGTTGCTATCTTATGCAACCTTCTTCACTGTCCACAGTACCGCCAATTTTGCTGTCATCTCCAAGCGTATTGTCAATACAGAAAATAGTGGACCCAGCACTGAACCCTATGGCACACCACTGGACACAAACCTCCAATAACAACCATCCACGAACATCACGTTCTTTTTTGTACTTTTATGTTCATATATGAGGCAGCACGCTTTACAGTGGCTAGTGGTTAGCACAGTGCTTTACAGTACCTGAGACCTGGGTTCAATTCCCACCACTGCCTGTAAGAAGTTTGTACCTTCTCCCCGTGACCGCATGGGTTTCCTCCGGGTGCTCCGGTTTCCTCTCACAGCCCAAAGACATACCAGTTGATAGGTTAATTGGTCACTGTAAACTGTCCCAGGATTAGGCTAGGATTAAAATCATGGGATTGTTGGGCAGCGCAGCTCGGGGGGGGGGGAAAGGCCTATTCTTAGAATTGGAATCAGAATCAGGTTTATTATCACCGGCATGTGTCGTGAAATTTGTTAACTTGGCAGCAGCAGTTCAATGCAACACATAATATAGAAGAAAAAATCAATCAATCAATTACAATATATGTATATTGAATAGATTAAAAATCGTGCAAAAACAGAAATAATATACAAACGGTATATTTAAAAAGTGAGGTAGTATTCACGGGTTAAATGTTCATTTAGGAATCAGATGGCAGAGGGGAAGAAGATGTTCCTGAATCGCTGAGTGTGTGGCTTCAGGCTTCTGTACCTCCTACCTGATGGTAACAGTGAGAAAAGGGCATGCCCTGGGTGCTGGGGGTCCTTAATAATGGAAGCTGCCTTTCTGAGACACCACTCCCTGAAGATGTCCTGGGTACTTTGTAGGCTAGTACCCAAGATGGAGCTGACTAGATTTACAACCCTCTGCGGCTTCTTTCGGTCCTGTGCAGTAGCCCCTCCGTACCAGACAGTGATGCAGCCTGTCAGAATGATCTCTGTGGTATATCTATAGAAGCTTTTGAGTGTATTTGTTGGCATACCAAATCTCTTCAAATTCCTAATGAAGTATAATCACTGTCTTGCCTTTTTCATAACTACATCAATATGTTGGGACCAGGTTAAATCCTCAGAGAGCTTGACACCCAGGAACCTGAAACTGCTCATTTTCTCCACTTCTGATCCCCCTATAAGGATTGGTATGTGTTCCTTCATTTTACCCTTCCTGAAGTCCACAATCAGCACTTTTGTCTTAATGACATTGAGTGCCAGGTTGTTGCTGTGGCACCACTCCACTAGTTGGTATATCTCACTCTTGTACACCTTCTTGTCACCACCTGAGATTCTACTAACAATGGCTGTATCATCAGCAAATTTATGAATGATATTTGAGCTATGCCTAGCCACACTGTCATGGGTATAGTGAGAGTAGAGCATTGGGCTAAGCACACACCCCTGAGGTGCACCAGTGTTGATTGTCAGCGAGGAGGAGATATCATCACCAACCCACAAAGATTGTGGTCTTCCAGTTAGGAAGTCGAGAATCCAATTGCAGAGGGAGGTACAGAGGCCCAGGTTCTGTAACTTCTCAATCAGGATTGTGGCAATCAAATTCTGTGCTGCATCTCAATAATAATAATAAAATACTGTACATTGAATATCAGAGGCAAGGATTACACATTACCTACCTCAAACTGTCCCTTGAGAAGCTGATATGCTCCAGTCCATGTTAGGGATTATTCTGGAGATATAAAATTATGGATACCATAATATGGGATTAATTAAAATGAGAACCAGTCTTCAGGAAATAAAACTTGTTCACAATTTAACTTCTAACTGCTACTTCACAGCTAATGAATCCAATCATTCAGTGAATATGATTCTGTCCTATTGTAGCCACAAAGAGGAAGACAATAGATGAATGTTCATGTGAATTTTTGACCTTTGAAAATTTCAGAATGGGATCAGGGAGACATTAAGTGACATTATTATCATTATCATATTATTATTATTATCATATATATATATATATATATATATATATATATAATCATAGTATTATCATATTGTTAAATGCCTATCCTTTCTGCTTAATGTGCAGTGCAGGACAGAACTGTTTGGCTAGTTGCACTGTACTGTATATTCAGAGTGCTATGCCTCAACTTTGTAACAAAAGAGGTATATCTTGGGTAAATGGAGTTTGTGCTTAGAAACTTTCCCAACAGACACCAGTATTGACTATTCAAAGAGGTTCTGCTAATTGGGATGTGCAACCATTGCAAATACGCAGTTCTGCGATGTTACCTGACTATATTCAAACTGTTAAAGGTAAGGTACAGCCATGTCTTTTTCAGACTTATGGTTTTCATGTTTTGTGCTTTTTATTGCCCGCTCCTTTTCCATTTTGTTGTGCGAGGGGAGGGTGTCTGGGGGCTGATGTTCTGTTGTGTTTTAGTTTTTGTGCAGGGGAAGGTGTTTTTGGAGTGTTGATGCTACTGTTCTGTTTTGTGCAGTGGAGGGGGTTTTGGGGAGGGTTGGTGATCAGGATGCCATTCATTTTTGTATGGGGGAGGTGTGTGTTTGATGTTTCTCACTCAACGACTCATATTCCCGCAAACACGAGAAACTATCAACTGATGACTTTCATATTCTTTCTTGTTTTTGTGTCTATCTGGAGAATACAAATTTCAAGTTGTATATGGATACTTGCTGTGATAATAAACAAACTTTTGAACCTTTGAAACTTTGGAACTGATCTTAATTGTTTATTGTTGTGTTTAAAGAGTATAAAACAGTGAGTCAGAAAAATTAGATTTGCTTGGACTCTCTCTCCTGAAGGTTTGCTGTGTGAGTAAGGACTTCTATATTTTCCAATCACAAATAAGAGAAAATCTGCAGATGCTGGAAATCTAAGCAACATACACAAAATGCTGGAGGAACTCAGCAGGCCAGGCAGCATCTAGGAAAAGAGTACAGTTGACGTTTCCAAAGCTGGCCCAAAACATAAACTGTTTATTCATTTCCATAGAAGCTGCCTGACTTCCTGAGTTCTTCCAGCATTTTGCATGTTGCTCTGGATTTCTGGCATCTGCAGAGCCTCTTGTGTTTATATTTTCCAGTTACAGTGGCTCAGTTTTAGTCAGTCACAACGGTATAATGAAGTTGCTCCCAACAGAGTAAAAGTTGTACATCCCAACGAGCAGAACTTCTTTGAATGGTCAATACTGGTGCCTGTTGGGGAGGAAGCCCCAGATATTTAATGTAAGGACATTGAAGTAGGAGCCTATTTGCCCCTGGAGCTTGCTCCGCCTTTCAGTGTGATCAATGCTAACATGATTGTTGGATTCACCCACACTCCCCTATTCAATCCCCAGCAGTCAAAGCCTATCAGAGCCTTGGATACATTCAGTGAATCAGCATTCTCAGATCTTAGGCTACAGCATCCAAAACTTCACAACATTTCAGAGAAAGCTTTGTTATCTGAGGAGAACCTTCACCCTATGAGCTACACAGAAAGCACTGGAGGAACTCAGCAGATCAGGCAGCATCTAAGGAGGGAAATAGATAATCATTGTATTGGGTCCAGATGAAGGGTCTTGGCCCGAAACATCAACTGCTTATTTCCTTCTGTAGATGGTGCGTTCCTCCCTGACTTTGTCGTTGCTCCAGGTCCCAGCTTCTATCGCCTCTTGTGTCTCCACTTTACCTAAGAATATGTCCCCTAATTCTAGACTCCTGCCTGTCAGAGGAAATATCTTCACCATACCTACTCTGTCAAGCTCTGTCAGAACTGTTAATGTTTCAGTGGCTTGTCTTTCATCTGGTGGACATTCAGACACTGTCCACTCGGTCTACATATGATCAGTTCCTCATCCCAAGTTAAGCAGCCTATGACAGAAGAGTATCCTTTGTGAAATAAGCAAATCCAATGATGACGGGGGAACCAGCCTCCCCTCCAATGACTCCACCTACACTTCCCGCTGCCTTGGGAAAGTAGCCAACACAGTCAAAGACTCCTCGCACCCCGTTCATTTTCTCATCTTACCCTCCCGTCAGACAGAAGATACAAAAGCATACAACCAGGCTCGAGGACAACGTTTATCGTGCTTCTATTGGACTACTGAACAGTCCCCTGGTATGATAAGATGGACTCAATCTCAGTTCTTTTCTTCATCATGGCCTCGCTCCTTGTCTACCTGCGCTGTACTTCCTCTGTAACGGTAGCACTCTATTCTGCATACTGTTATATAGATTTCCTTTTCTATTACTTTGATGACTGGACTGATCTGTCTGGACGGAACGTAAACAAAAGCTTTTAACTGTATCGCAGTCCGTATGACAATAAAACAGCCAACAGTGATGAATGTAAAGATTGGAGTGTCTGTCACAGAATATTCTTAAGTACCTGTTAGAGGTGTGTTGGAGAACCTGGCTAAGTAACTGCACACTCCGGCCACTGGTGACGTTTCCAGAGACCGCAGATACTAGAAACTGGAGCAACACACAAGACACCGGAGGAACTCGGCAGTTCAGGCAGCATCTATGGAGTCAGCATTTCAGGTCGAGTCCCTTCATCTGGACTCAAGGACCCTTGCAGTCTCAGAACCCAGAGAGGAAGGTGATAGCGAACACAGAGACTTCAAACTCAAAGTGGCAAATGCTTAATCATTTATAATCAAAAGCAGGAGGACAACAGAGCTCTCCAAAACTTGCATCTGCTCCTCAAATCCAAGGCTTTATCCAGACTTTTTGTCTCCTGTCTTCTGTAGTTTGGTGTTAACTTTTATCTGAAAATACCCCTTCTCCTCATTCAGAGCAGAACTAGTTGATTATTTTGTTCATAATGAAGTGGTGCTGAAAGTATTCTGTTAGCTTACATGACAACAAAAGAACAAGAAAGAGATAATGTGAGATAACGTGAGATAAATTATTAGGCTAAAATTCAAAGAAAGGAAGGAGACAGTCAGCTTCCATTGCTTCAGGATATAGTTAGTAATAGCCTGGCAAAATCTTAAAGAAAGGTTAAAACAATAAACCTTCCATTAGATATACTGTTTGTGAAAGATCTCTTAGCAGGATTCTGTCAGAATTTCCCCACAAATGATAAGCGGCATCTAATGTGACTCCACAGCTTGACTAGAAGCCGGGAAGTCTTTGAAACTTCAGCAGGACAACATCTTCACCACTTTGATTGGAAATCTTGACCTTTATTCTATGCCCAGATAGAGAGAAAGAGGCTCACAGCCCACGAGACACCTCCGGCACTGTCTGTATCCTGAGGCTGCTTCGTGAGAACTGACCCCTCTTCCAAACACGCCTGCAATCTGAGTTCCTGGCTTTTACCCAGTTATAAGGCAGTACTGAGGAGATCAAAGGAGGACATGAATTTCACAAGTACCATTCGTGACCTCACAACAACTGAAAGTGCCTCACGGCCAATGAAACATTTCTTTGAGCTGTTGTGTGGGAGTGACAGCAAGTGGGAAATGTGTCTGACAAATGGTATGGAATGTTTTGACTCCGAGGCTTTCTTCCCTACACAAAGCAGCTTCCTGCCTTGTCCTCCCAAGCTCTGCTCCATTTGCAGAATTATCTGCATATCTTTCATTGTCACATCTTCCTCAGGGTTTTACAATCAAGTGTCAAACCCGCCCATCCCAGAACCATGAGAGAACTTCTTCATCCACTGTCTAGGCCTTGTCCACCTTCCCGGAACCATTTTCCAGACCCTGCCAGCCAGCTGGGGAGAAATTCATCCAGTTCCCTATTCAGGTTCAGCTTCAATCGCCACCCAGATCCTGCTACTCTAACTGCTTAATGCCCCTGCACTATACACCACCTACCTCTTACCTGCACCCACCATACCCACTTCCTACTCCATTTCCCTACAGCGTTCGAGGCTGAGGGGAGATCCGATGAAATTTATAAAACTATGAGAGGCATAGATAAGGTAGACAGTTAGAATCTTTTCCCCAAGGTAGAAACGTCATGTACTGGTGGACGTGCTTTTAAGGGACAGTTTAAAGAAGATGTAATGAGTGGAGAGGGTGGTTGTAGAAGCAGGTAAAATAGTACGGGAAGAGGAGGGATACTGATCATGTACAGGCAGGAGATTTCGTGTTCAGTATGGACGTTCAGAGCCAAGGAGCTTGTCCCTGTGCTGTACTCTTCAGTGTTGCATGTTCTCAGCAGAGGTTCAGTTCATGACATTCAGATAAATAATCCATAATTTAATTGTGGTCTGCATTGCCAGAGCAGGATAAAATAGTTAAGGGATGGTAGAGAACGCGTCATGGTTCATCCTGAGCAGCTGATGACGGCACTCTGATCTATGGTTTGCTCCCAGAGACACAAGCCGAGAAGGGCAACAAGTGCTGCTGAGAGATCATCAACTTGGTGAAAGACACACTTCAGTCTGCCTGAACTTTGTTGGACTTCCATCGCAGAGAGATGTCTGTAAGGGAACGCTGCCAACTGGCGCATTCCAGACCGCAGCAGTACTTGCTAAGGGACGCACTGACGCTGGGTGCAGGCCTCCGTGGGGAAGAATCACAGAAATAGGGCTCTGCCGCTACAGGACATTGAGGGGCTGGACCCAAAGAGGAAGCCCCTCACAGGAAGGATGGATGCCCCAGGGAGACAAATGAGTGGCAAGGAGGCCGTAATAAAATGCGTTAACGTTACTGAATGTGTTGACCAAGTGACACCAAGAACGCAAGGAGTTTTACTCAGTATTAATTCCCCTTTAGATGTTTTTAATATGAATGATGTTTATTTTTGAAATCAAGGTTAAGGGACTACTACTGAACGTCCTGTCACCACAGGACACAGAGGAACCGGGCCCTATGAAACAGCCCAAAAAACCCTTTATCAATGTATCAATGTATGAGTGGCAGCCGTCCGTGCTTTACATTACCAATGTCTAGACCAGACAAGACTGTGAATGTGAAAAGAGACATGCACCGCTTTGATTTTCTTGTATATTTTTTCAATAAAATTTATTTTTAAAATTATAACAGAACTGGCCAGAGAATGTTGCCGACTAGAACATCCTTAACTTGTTCCACCTTGGTCTGTGTTATGTGCCTGCGCACTGCATATCTGTGTGCGCTCGAGTTATTGCTCTCCGTTCTCTCTCTCCGTCCTGCTTTCGGTGTTTCAGACACTGTCAGGCCACTTGTCAGGGCTGCTCCATTCAGGATTTGGAGCGGGAGAGCCGCTGAGGAGGATGAACCGTTAAAGAATCACGCTAATTTCCGTATTAACAAACGTAGTCTTCGTGATCTGACCTGGGTTTTCGTATTGCGGATCTTGGCTTTTGGATTACTCCCTTGGATTTGGTTGCCCGGGATCACTTCTGTAAATACTGTAAATATTCCGCAAATAGGACCTTCTGCATCCACCTTGTCCTTTTCCTGCCACAAACAACGCACAACACTGAGGGTGGGCTCGTTATGTTGCTTCCCCAACACCCCCAGGCTAGAGCAACAGTCTGATAGGGTAATATGAATGTGCAGGGACGAAAGAGACTACAGCGAGCAGTGGGGTCAGACTAGTACATCGTGGGCACGTTTCTCCTGACCATCATAAGCATCTGCATGAGCTGCCCCCTCAAGAAGGCAAAGTACGTCATCAAAGTACAGAAGCCTGAGGTCCTACACCACCAGGTTCAAGATCAGCTACTTCCCTTCAGCAACTGGAGTTGCACCTGTTGGTTCTTGTGCATATATGACAACAGACCTGACATTGACTTTGACTTTCCAGGCTGCAGGAGCCTGTGCTGAGGGCCACATTGAAGCCTATGTCAGTCCCCGGAAAGGACTGCAGTCCTACCACTACTAAACTCTGAGGGACTATTTCCTATATAACAGCCTCCAAAACACTTTGAAGATGCAATGTTTAAAGAGAAAATAAGAATGGCATTGATATTGTAAGATGTGTTGATGCACTGTCAGATGTATTGTATGCTAACTTAATCTAACAAAAGCTGTAGCCTGAATGCGTTGCATTTCCTAGACGTATTTCTATGACTAATGTCTATTTTGAAAAAATCCACCACATGTGGTAAGTTATTCAGAAATATATTGGGGTATGCAAAGATACGTTAGTACCCAGAGCGGGTCTCTTGACCCTTCATGCCTGCCCCACCATTCAGTTGACTATAACTATAGCTCCACATTCCTGCCCAACTCCAGTAACCTTTCATCCTCTCACTTATCAAAGATCCAAGTTGCTCAAAGACTCAGCTTCCACCAGCTGCTACGAGAGTACCAAATACACAAACCCACTGGGAAAGAACACCTTGCCTCCCCTTAGTCTGACGTAAGCAACTGCATTATTCCAAGCAGGGTGGCCCAGTTCTAGAGGTACCTCTGCATTTCATAATGGGACATCAGTTTCCTCCGATAACACCACAATCATTCAGAGTGCTGGATTCTGCCCGAAGCAGGCACAGCCCTCTCCACACTGGTAGTTCCTGCTGAAGGCACTACGTCATCAAAGGTCCTCTTCTCACAACTACAATTAGGGCAGAAGGTACAAAACTCTGAAGTCCCACACCACCAGGTTCAAGTACAGTACTTCGCTTCAACCAACCACCTTACACAACCTTAATCACGGCCGCAGTATAGCAACCCAGTGAGCATTTTGTTGGAGAGCAGAGAGAAGTGGAGCAGCTGGTGTGAGCGGAACAGCCTAAGCCTGAACGTGGAGACGAATAAGGGAATCAGTGTGGACTTCAGAAAGGTGGAGACGAACCACCTCCCTCTGCGATTACATGACTCGACTCCTCTGTAAAGAGACTTAAGTGCACCAAGTTCCTAGAGGTTAACATCATGGATGACCTCACCTGGTCCCTTAGTATCACCTCCTTGAACAAGAAGGCACAGCAGTGCCTCCAATTCCTAAGAAGATTGAGGCAAGCAAGGCTCCTTCCCCCATCTTAAGTGTATTTTACAGGAGCACATTGTGAGTGTCCTGACAAGTTTCATCTCCATCTGGTATGGGAGCAGCGAGCATTGTAAGTCCCTACAAAGGACTGTGAGAACATTTGTAAGGATCATAGGGGTCTCCTACCATTCATCGGAGACATTTATCAGGAGCGCTGCATACACAAGGACCTTTGTATGATGAAGGATCCCACCCACCCATCCAGAATCCTCTTTCACTTTCTACCATCAGGCAGGAGATTACGATGTACAAAATCAAGAATGGTCAGGATGAGAAACAGCTTCTGCCCCCAGGCCATTAAGCTTCTGAACACCCGACTGCATTGTATTTGAAGTGTCACTGTGTTAATCTGTTCCGTACATCACAATATTTAAATTATGCACTTTAGTTTGTTATTCATGCGTGATTCATCTGTAGACTTCATAAGTTATTGTGGGTGATGTGTACTACTGTGCTTTACAGCCTAGATCAGAGAAATGTTGTCTCATTTCTATATATAGTAATGGTTATATATTTTATATATACCTTTATAGTATATAGTTAAATGACAATAAACTGGACCCGACTTGACTAGTGATCTTTGTAGATAATCAGAATGATTTTCCATGTGCCAAAATGCCAATTAGGAATAATGTCTCAGTTGACTTCTTTCTCTCTGCTAAGAATGGGAACTTGGCAAAGGGCCAGCGAATTATTGGCACAGACAAGATTCTTCTCTGTAGGAATCTCCTTCTTCAAAACGGTTGTGATAAAATTGTAATAAACAATGCATTCGTGAAGGAGGCCATTTAACCCATCGTGCTTATGCTGACTCCTTGAAATCAGATTACTGCTGCCTGGTAGACCACAAATCTGAGCTCTTGATCTCCCAACTCTCTTCTCCTTAGCGAGTGCATATTATTATCAATGTCTGCTTTTGTTGGAAGAAGCTCCTGAACCTGTCGCTAATCTGCTTCCACCTTCTAAGTGGCTCCTTACGGATCACAGTAGCCTGCTGCACAAATGGGATTATCCCATCTCCTACTGGTTCTTATGTGGACCCTCTACCCTCCAAGTCTTCTGGTCACACCCCCTCCCTGAAAATGAAAACTCATTCACCCAAACTCCTTTCATGATTTCACGATATTTTTGGTGGCAAATTCTGGTGTCGTAAAACTGGAATTAATAACTTCAAACTAGAGGATAATGGAATTCTTATTTTAACATGGAATAGGTGTTGCTGAAGTCCCTAGGACTAAGGCCAATTACTCCCTCCTGAACTATGCTGGGCAGCAGAGTGAAGTAGTGGTTAGCGTCACATTTTACAGTGTCAACGATCAGAAGATCGAAGTTCAATTCTTGTTTCTTTCTGTGTGGAGTTCATAATATCTTCCTGTGACAATGTGTGTTTTGCGTGGGTGCTCCAGTTTCCTTCCTTATTCCAAAGATGTACAGTTAGGGTTAGTAAATTGTGGACATGCAAGGTTGGCACTGGACGCGTATCAGCATTTGTGGCCTGCTTTCATTTGCATATGGACTGATGTAAACAATGTATTTCAATGCATGTCTTAATTGACCAGTCAAGATGGCACCTGTGTAAAACGCTCCTTCGGTCGACATTGTCAGGACAGATCGTGAAACCATATATTTCACTTCCTTTACGTTTGTTTTTCATCTTGAATGTGATTCAGGAACTGCTGGAGCCTATGAGTTGCAGCTTGGAAATTGTCTGGCCATTTCAGCACTCTGCAATCTCCAAGAGGATTCTGGGAGACAGAAGCAGCGAGCGGGAACCTCATGGCGAGAAGTCCACGGGATGGGGCGCGAGCCAATTTTCAACTCCATTTTGCTGAATAAAGCTTCCATTAGTTGCCAATAAAAGCGGCAAGGGGGATTGAAACATCGAGGTGAATGTAGAAAGTGAGTATTGAGTATAGGAGTTGGAATGTAATGTTAAAATTGTACAAGGCATTGGTGAGGCCAAATCTGGAGTATTGTGTACAGTTCAGGTCACTGAATTATAGGAAAGATGTCAACAAAATAGAGAACGTACAGAGGAGATTTACTAGAATGTTACCTGGGTTTCAGCACCTAAATTACAGGGAAAGGTTGGACAAGTTAGGTCTTTATACTTTGGAGCATAGGAGGTTGAGGGGGGACTTGATAGAGGTATTTAAAGTTATGAGGGGGATAGATAGAGTTGACGTGGATAAGCTTTCTCCATTGAGAGTAGGGGTGATTCAAACAAGAGGACATGAGTTGAGAGTTAGGGAGCAAAAGTTTAGGGGTAACACGAGGGGGAACTTCTTTACTCAGAGAGTGGTAGCTGTGTGGAACGAGCTTCCAGTAGAAGTGGTAGAGGCAGGTTCAATATTGTCATTAAAAAAAATTGGATAGGTGTATGGACAGAAAAGGAATGGAGGGTTATGGGCTGAGTGTAGGTCAGTGGGACGAGGTGAGAGTAAGCATTCGACACGGACTAGAAGGGCCGAGATGGCCTGTTTCCGTGCTGTAATTGTTATATGGTTATATGTTTGGTTTGGCATTCTGTAGTATTTTGAGCTGACGAGTAGCCCTAGTCTGTTTCAGGCTTTTCCTCTGTTATCTCAGCCTGTCATCACCTGGGTCCTGTTCAAGGTATCCACTCCCTGATGCCAGCCAGACTGCCTCCTGCCTATCTCAGGAGGTTTCCGAGTGCGTCATTCTGCACTCTGT
Organism: Hemitrygon akajei; assembly: GCF_048418815.1. Lineage (NCBI taxonomy): Eukaryota > Metazoa > Chordata > Chondrichthyes > Myliobatiformes > Dasyatidae > Hemitrygon > Hemitrygon akajei. The sequence goes on from NC_133124.1 coordinate 114,084,053, forward strand.
GTGGGTAGCTGTGGGAAAATTCTCCGCAGAGATACCAGCAGAAGTTTTCCACTGGCCTTTATCCTGCTTCTGGCAAGCACACGTCTCATCCTTGAAACTCCAGGCACGTTTCCCAATACCCCATGAAAGGCAGCCAGCTCTCGCATATCCAGACATGCTGGTACACCGGCACCCAGTAGCATTATTATTCTGGGATGGCTCCTGATTGCAAAGGGTATGCTGAAGCAGTTTTACAACAGCTTTGGAACAAGTATGGAGAATTTTGCCACTGGTTTTTGAATTGTAACCAATACACTGTGGCAAAGGAAATACTCCCCATCAGATTTATAATTAAATCAACAGGGAGTGACAAAGTGTTAAGGAAACCAAGAAGGAGCAAGGCCCTACTGCTGAGTGTTGAGAGTGATAAAGCTGTTGGGCTGCCTGATTGAAGTGGGGAAGACTGGATAAGTTTTGACGTTGCTATGACAACCATGGAAGGGTAACAGTGTAAACCAAGCATTGTATATACAACATGGTTTGGGTCCTGTTTAGGAGGCAGGCAGCAAGGTAGAGGTAATCTAAATGCAAAGAATGTAGATGCTGGAAATTTGAAATATTAACAGAAATTGTTTCAGCAGAATGACAGTGACCTTGGGCTTTAACTGTTTCTCCACTGCCCGCACCCCACCCCCAGAAATACTGCAGTGAGTGTTTCCAACATTTAAAACCTATTCATCTTTGAGCACACATTTGCATCTATTGCCTATCCATATTTGGCCTTGAACTTAATGACTTGCTGAGATACTTGAAGAAGGCATTTAACAATCATCTCCTTTGATGTGTTTGCAGTCTTGTATCAACAGACTGGGCGAGGAGGCAGGTGTCCTCCCCCTGAGAGCAAGGTTTATACAACAATGCGGTGGTTTTACAGTCACCATCGCAGAGCTGAGACCAGGAGCTTTGTATTTTTTTTAAATTTCGCAGCTGCTGTGGGGAGACTGGACCTTGTAAATCCAGAACCCTGCACCCATGAGAAGAGGAGAGCAAAGGGGGGTGTAGGTGGATTGCCAACATTCTCTACATGTGATGGGATGCCACAGACTTAAATAGGAAATTGGGTGCCCTATGCAATTATTGCTTTGTAACCCTTTCACTATATAGTTTCAGCGACCCAGGCACTTGGCCCGCACGAATTTATTCTCCGGTGGTCCCAAACTGAATGATTTTGACACTCTCTGTGCTTTGGAGTCCCACACACATAACAAATGATAAATTGGTAATTGGTCTATTCATGTCACATGTACAGAGGTAGAGTGAAAACTTCCTTCTGTATGCCATCCATAAAGATAATTTCATCTCCGCATTTCATACACTGGTCATTTGTAGATTTAATTGTGTGTGTGTGTGTGTGTGTGTGTGTGTGTGTGTGTGTGTGTGTGTGTGTGTGTGTGTGTGTGTGTGTGTGTGTGTGTGTGTGTGTGTGTGTGTGTGTGTGTGTGTGTGTGTGTGTGTACTACCATGCTTTATACCCTGCTCTGGAGAAACATTGTCTCACTTGACGGTGTATGTGTATATAGTTAAATGACAATGGACTTTACTTGACTTGACATCTGTGCATTGAGATGGTAGAAGGGGAAAGCAATAACAGAATACAGAATAGAGTCTTACACTTCCAGAGAGAGCGTTGTATAGGTAGACAGTAAGATGCAAGGCCACGGTATTAGTGCCTTAATAGTGAGGTCCAGAGTCCAGCTTGGGGAACATTCATTTGTGTTGTAACAGTGGGCTAGAAGCTGTCCTTCGATCCGGTGGTAACTACTTAGAGGCTTTCGTATCTCTGTCCAATGGCAGGGCGAAGAGAAGAGAATGTCTGGGGTGGTTGTGCTGAGGGTTTGTTGATTCCTCCAATGTTGACTGGGTTACCGAGACAGCGCAGTCCACAGAGGGTAATCTGCTATCTGCGATCTGTTGAGCTGTGTCCACAACTCTGCAGTTTCTTGCAGTCACCGGCACAGCAGTTGCCATACCAAGTTGTGATGTATTCAGATAGGATGGTTTACCTCTATGGTGAGGGTCAAAGGAGATAATGGCAAATCACTTGAACAGCCTGAGCAAGCAGAGGTGATGGTGTGTTTGCTTAGCCATGATAATCGATACATGGTTTGACCAGGACAGGCTACTGGCGAAGTTCACTTCTCAACACCAGGCTCAGTATTGTGCAATGGCCAGTGGGAAACTGGGGGTGAGAATGCTCAGCTCACTGCTCACCTCCAAACCCACGATAATGCGCCTCAGAGTGGTCAGCTGAACGGGACGTTCTGGGAACTGAACACGGCAAGCCATATCCTCAAGCAACCTTGCTCACAGCTGCTGACATTCCAGCACTTTGGTTATGTTATGATTATATTTATTATAATTTTAGCATCTGCTAACATTTATTGCCCTTCTATGATGGCCCTTGAACTAAACGGCCATTTAGTGTTAGGCCATTTTAGAAGACGGTGAAAATAAAAATATACATTTCAAGTTTTAACATAAGTGGTCTATAAAATGAAAGTTACATCTACTGTGATGTTTATTAGTCAGAAATGAGAAATTTAAAGAAAGTAAAACAAAAGATAGACACCAAATGAACAGTAACCTGAATTGGAACAATTGGGGCCTGGACTGTTCAAGATGTGAATCATAACGTATCAACACTTGAGGTTTTTTTTTAGTAGAGTGGATTCCAGTAAATTGGGCTTTCGGTTAATGGGGCTGCCTATTATTTGGCAACTCTTAAAGAACAAAAATTGCCGAGATTCCCCTAGTTTATTTGGGACATTATGCCAGTTAATTGGGGCAGGAGAGTGTTGCTGAACGGACTTTAACTAGCATCAGGCACGCATAATTGTGTGATTGTTAGACACTGAACCATGCTAAGCACAAATAGTTTTTAAGTAGTGTCAGTTGCGTGTATTTGTGTTTGAATAGCTGTGATTTTTGTTGCTGACAGTCGGCGAGAAATAAGCAGTAAAATAATTCCAAACTGTTCTGCTCACTGCAGTTTCAAGCATTCGGGCTTGGATGTGCCAGAAACGGCCGGGAGTGAAAGTAAAACAATATCATTACTTCAACAAATTAGGAACTATGACGAATTTGAAGGAAATGAAAATCATCTTGAATGTTACAATGAAAATGAAGATTTGGAGGATGTAATCAGTGATAGCATTATATGAAGGAAGTCCATTCGGTGTCTGGATTAGCATTATGTGTCTACACTGAATTTGTTCATTGCATACACTAGATGAATTCCTCCATTGATAACTATCAGGAACTAATACACAGTTTTACAGCACTGTAGTCCTATTGGTTGTGTTCTAATTTGGTCTGTATTTCAGTTAAGTACATAATTTTTTACTCAGTTTGTCTTTTTTTTTACACCTTTTTAACCATTTCCATTAAATTCAGCTAATTGCAACAGCCATTTAATCGGGCCAAAATGTACTGGTCCCGACATTTACCAATTTGACCAGAATCCACTGTATTATTTCAGTACTATCTTCTTGATTCTGGATACTGTTTTGTATTCTTCTGAGGTCCAGTATTAGCCCAACCTACTCAACCCCTCCTTCATGGGATCCAACCCAGTGAATCTACACAGCACTGATTCCAAGGTGCCTCCTTGTCTGCTCACACTGCTCTCAGTGTGGGCCTTTACATGTTAGCAAAGCATTATTGTTGAACCTTGGACCTCTGTCACAAAGTATGAGCCTTCTAATGTCAAGGAATTTCACTATCTTAGATAGTATTCACACAAAGCTGGATACATACTTGAGAGAGAAAGTGATAGGCCAGTGTGGGAAGAGCTTTCTGTGGAATATGGTCTGATTAGACCGATTTGTTTCATTACTGCTACACAACGGTGTGCTTGAGCAATCTTTCAGCAGCGTTTGTAAACCATCCTGTTTGTACATGACCTCTAGAGCTCAAGGCATGGTACTGGGCCCAGTGAGATAGCATAATGTTTCACTAAATAAACACTGTCACTACCAGCAGAACCATATCGAATCTGTTCTTAATCGAGGATGACACTGAATGATTGGGTGCAGGTTTCTCATTTACCCGAAGGAGCTCTTGCCCCAGGAAAAGGCTCTACTCCTTTTTCAGCCAAGCCGAATTGTTTACATCATCTAAAATATCTCAGTGCAAACAAAGTAGACATCAGTACGTTCCCATATCTGCACCACCACCAGCACTTTCAAAATGCAACCAAAATTCTTGAAGCCAGTTTAGTTTGATCTTGCAATTGCAATGTCCATTGATAAAATGAACAGATACAGAAATTAGTCATTGGTTTATTCCTGTCACTTGTACTGAGGTACAGTAAAACATTTAGTTTTCAAAGTTCCAACTAAATGTATTATCAAACTACTTATAAGTTGCATACATCCATACAGATTGTTTCATCACATCAGTATATTAAAGTAGTAAAAACGAGAAATAATAGCAGAATGCAGAATATAGTGTTACCGAAAAGGTGCACTGAAGGCAGATAACAACATGCAAAACCACGACAAAAGAGGCTGTAAAGTCAAGACTCCATCTTATCATACTAGGGAATCATTTGAGAGTCTTATAACAGTGGGATAGAAGCTGCTCTTGACCTGATGATATGTGCTTTCAAGCTTTTGTATCTTCTACGCAATGGGAGGGGAAGAAGAGAGAATGACAGTGGTGGGTTGGGTCTCTGATTATGTTGGCTGCTTTACCAAGCTGGCAAGAAATGTATAGAGAGTCCATGGAGGAGAGGATGATTTACATGCACAACTCCCTGAAAGTTATTGCGCTATTGAGCAGAACAGTTCCCCCACCAAGCCGTGATGCATCAGGGACATGCCGAATTTCCTTGGCCTTTTGAGGAAGTAGAGGTACTGGTGCACTTCTTTGGCTGTAACATCTATGTGGCTGGGCCAAGACCAGCTGTTGCTAATACTTGAACCTAAAGCTCTCAACCACAAGCCACAAGTCACCTGCAGGAGCAGCTGAGCATTTGCAACATCTGCTTTCATTTCAGATTTCCAGCATCTGCAGAGTTTTACTTTACCAGCCCCGTTGGAAGCATGAACTGTGGGAGATGCAGACAGGGTGGCACAGATTCAGCAATGGAACATTTGATGAATTTGTAGGTTTTAATAATTTCTGATGCAAAATCAAACTTTTCAGCTCCAAAATCTGCTAAATTTGATGTTAGATGTGATAAGAGTTCTGGGAATGAATTTTGCATGTGCAGTGAGAAGATAACAAGGTGACCTCATTAGAAATTGTACAAAGTTTAGGAAAAGGAGCACTGCAGACCACCTCTTGCACCACCATAGACTTCTGTCTGTTGTGCACTATCACCTTGTTTTGCAGTCTTCACTGTCTTGTACAATTTATGTACAATTTATGTTCTGTGCACTCTCTGTACCTAACATGCCTGTGATGCTGCTAAAAGCAAGTTATTCATTGTACCGATACCTCATCATATTTATAGACATACCTATAAATTTGGCCATGGCTCTGTCTCATAAATCAGATGAGACTGTATTTGGCCTGTATTTATTGTATAGGGCCTTAAGTCAAACTCCTCTGTGAATCTGCACTGATAATATAAGAGCCCCAGTCTAATATTGTAAGCAATAAGCAGCAGTTGAAAGCACAAGTGCGGTGAACTACATATACCTGTCTGGACACGCCCCCCCTGCTGACTGCTCCTGTGGCTCCTCCCACGGACCCCGGTATAAAGGCGATTGGGGCCTGAGCCCCGGCCTCAGTCTCCAGGATGTAGTGTGGTGGTCAATTGCTGCTTGTTCTTTCTTCCAGCCAATAAAAGCCGATATCTCGCCTCACATCTCCAAGAGTTATTGATGGCGCATCAACAAGGAAATCTTTCCCACAGGGAGAGTCTTCCTGGTGGTGAGCTCCAATAAGTCAACATGGTGGCAAATCACCATTGCATAGTGATTGACATCGGGATATTGCAGCTGTGAGCCTGATTCCATTTGGGAGATTGAGGGAATCTTCCCATTGAGGGACCAGGGGTTGCAGATTCAAAATAGGGGTAACACCTCCATAGGCCAGAAGTATATCAGGCCATCCCTGATATATTTAGTTCCCCCACCCCCATTTTCTCTCTCTCTCTACCCATCACTCTGCCTGTTCTCCATCTCCCTCTGGTGCTCCCGTCCCCCTTTCTTTCTCCCTAGGCCTCCCGTCCCATGATCCTTTCCCTTCTCCAGCTCTGTATCCCTTTTGCCAATCACCTTTCCAGCTCTCAGCTTCACTCCACTCCCTCCGGTCTTCTCCTATCATTTCGCATTTCTCCCTCCCCCGACTACTTTCAAATCTCTTACTGTCTTTCCTTTCAGTTAGACCTGACGAAGGGTCTCGGCCCGAAACGTCGACAGTGCTTCTCCCTGTAGACGCTGCCTGGCCTGCTGCATTCCATCAGCATTTTGTGTGTGTTGCCAGGCCAGAAGTGGTTGTGACCCGGAACTCGCTAGCGGCAAGTAGATGGAAGCAGAGTCACCAGGGCTTCCAGGGGTAGTGTGGGAAAGTCACCTGCGGGGAACAAGGGAAGAATTGAGACAGTGTACTTTGTTGACATGAGCTCAATGGGAAGAATGATCTCAAAGTTTAACGTAAATTTTATTATCAAAGCACATACATGCCACCATATACTACCCTAAGATACATTTCCTGCTGGCATACTCAGCAAGTCTACAGAATAGTAACTATAACAGGATCAATGAGAGATCAACCAGAGTGCAGAACACAACGAACTGTGCAAATGTAAATATAAATAAAAAGCAATATATAATGAGAACATGAGATAACAGGATAAAGAGTCCCTTAAAGTGAGGTCATTGGCTGTGGGACATCTCAATGGATGGGCAAGTGAGTGTAGTTTTTTCCCTTTTTGAAATGTGCAATCTGCACTGTAAATTAAGACAGCACAGTAACACGGTGGTTAGAGGAATACCATTACACTGCCAGTGCTTGGGCTTAATTCTGCTGCTGTCTGTAAGGAGTTCATACGCTTCCCCCTGGGACCACTGGTGCTCCAGTTTCCTCCCACATTCCAAAGACATGTGTGTTAGTAGGTTAATTAGTTGCATGAGTGTAAATGGATCAGAGGGGCCTGATACTCTACTATATCTCTAAATAAGTACATGCTCAAACCAGCACCAAAGATTTTTTTCTTTTGAATCAAAGGTACAATTTTAAACCGCAGACATAGCAATACAAGAAATTGTTGGACACCAGTAAATGTAGATCAGCTCGCATCATAATCCCAGCACTTCACCCAGTTCAGCAGCTCCTCTCACACACAGCCTCCCACTGCTGCCACTGTTGTTCCTCTAATGCTCTTTTTATTTGGGTCTATTATAATCCAATCCAGTAACACAAATTTGAAAAGGCCACCCTAGGTCAGCAAAGCCCTGCTCATTGAACAGCGGAGTGGAGAGGAAATAAGCGAAGGGTCTTTTCTGACAGAACCATGGCTGGTATCTTGATAAAATGCTACAACTTGGGAGCCTAGTCTCCTTGGAAGGTGATTACAGGATGTGTTGCCTGTCAGTTGCTGGTTGTCCTCTTGTCCTGTTGTCCCAGCATTCTTCTTCCACAAGCTCATTGGTAAAGCTGATGTGTGTGAGTTCAAACGTGTATCTCAATGCCTGCTCTTTCTTTCCCGGATGCCCTTTGTGTCCAGTAGTCAGTGCATCTCCTCTTTAAGCATCTCCTCCAACTTGGTCTCCATAGATCTATGGGTTCACCACTTTCTGGGTTGAAGAGCTTTCTCCTCAATCTTTTAAATGTCTTAGCCTGACATGATCATGCTGGACCCACCCAGTCAGAGGAAAATACCCTGCCTGCACCCGGGCTGTTGAGTTTTGTCAGAACTTTGTACATTTCACTGAGATAATTGAAACTCTAATAAATGCAAGCAAAGTCAACCCAGCCACTGCTCATACAAATGTTCCCCCGCATCCCCCACTACTACCACCCACCAATCCAGCAATCAGTCTGGTCTAACTTGATTGGCAAGTATCTTCATTCTTAGCGAAGGCCACCAGATATGGTTTCATTTACACAGGACTCAACAATTCTTGCAAGAAAGGCCAACATACCATTTATCTTCCCAACAGTTTGTTCACCTTTATATTCTCGGTTAGCAACTGGTGAACAAGGCCACCCAGATTAGTGCCCACCATGAACTTACTGAAATCACCTTGAAGCCTCTTTGCATCCTCCTCTCAGCTTACAGCCCTATCCAGTTCTGTATTGCTGGCTAATTCAGAAGCAAGGCATTCAGTTCTCTCATCCAAATCATTGATATAGACCGTGTGTAGCTGAGTCCCAAGCACTGACCTGTTCAGTAGCCCTCTACTTACAACCTGCCACCCCATTTACCCATAGTCCAAGCCAATTTTTCATCCATGCAAGTGTATTACTTCCAGAGATTCTGCAGATGCTGAACATCTTGGGCAACACACACACTGGAGAAACTCTGCAGGCCAGGGGGCATCTATTGAGGAGAATAAACAGTCAATGTTTCAGGCTGAGGCCCTTCATCAGGACTCGAGTTCCTCCAGCATTTTGTGTGTTTATTACTTCTGATCCCATATCACGGAGTCTTAATTTCATTGAGTACTAGGGCACAAATACATGCCCTTCAAACATCCTGTCCATACCAACCTTATCATCTGCCTAGTCTCATCTACTTGTACCCAAAACCTACTCATCCATATACTTATCCAAACTTCTCTTAAATGTTACAACTGAACCCACCTCTACCACTTCCACTGGCAGGTTATTTCATTTTTGCACCACCCGCTGAGTGAAGAAGATTCCCCTCACACTCCCCTTGAAATTTTGGCCTTTCACCAGAAACCTATGACCTCTAATTCTAGCTTCACCCAACCTGAGGGGAAAAGTAATATTCGGAAAACCATGAGGCACACTGCTTCCCTGTTCATACAAGAATACTTCAATCCTATCTGAAACGTTGATTTGAAAACACAAATACAGAAGGAAGCTAAGACAATATAATAGCATTCAGACACAGCACAATCTCACTTTCCGTGTAACAGCTTTAAATGGCCTTTACGATGTAATCAGTGTGGTTGCGAAAACCCATCACAGGATCAAGAAATTGCTGTGGCGCTTTTGTTAAATGCAAGAATTGTTAGTGCATTAAATATGCACTTTTTCAAGTTTGTTTTAAAGGTTCAGCATGTTGAGAACGACATCCAGCAGTTAGTGTGATTTAGTCTTCTCCATGACTTTTTTTTAAATTAAATTTTTAGAAAATTACAAAGAATAAATGTAATGACAAAATAGTAAGAAAGAGAAAAATAATATTAACCCTCCCCCCTCCCCTTAACCCTCCCCCACTTAACCCTTGTCTAAAGAAAGAAAAAAAAGAAAGAAAGAAGAGAAAGATTGCCTGGATATCGGAGGATCCCCACATGCTCCATGGAGTTCAAAATAATTTTAATATTTATTTTTACTTTCCCCAATTACTTTATAATTTTATCTTCAAAGGACCTATGTATTTAATCCTATCTTTTGTAGGTATGGGAGCCAAATTTTCAAAAATATATCATATTCATTTCTTAGATTGTATGTAATTTTTTCAAGTGGAATACAACTATATATTTCATTATTCCAACAATCCATAGTTAAATATAAATCAGATTTCCAAGTAACTGCGATAACTTTTTTGGCTACTGCCAATGCAATTTTTATAAATTTTTTCTGATACTTATTCAATTTAAGTTTCAGTATTGTCCCTTCAATGTCTCCTAATAAAAATAATATTGGACTATGTGGGAGTTGTACTCCAGTAATTTGTTCCAATAAAAGTCTTAGATTTATCCAAAATGATTGAATTTTAAAACAAGACCAAGTAGAATGTAAAAAAGTACCAATTTCTTGATTACATCAAAAACATTGGTCAGACATATTTGAATTTAATCCATTTATTTTCTGTGGTGTTATATATAATTGATGTAAAAAATTATATTCCTTGACTTACTCCATGACTTCTTGATGCCTGGAATGAGCAGAGATGCTGCAAAAGGTCCTCAGCTTATCCACACCAAATCAGTTTCTAAAGGTGGTGTGAAAGACCAGGGGACACAAACGCTTTGGCCTGAAACACAGTCATATTTTTCAATCTGATGAACGGAGGACAAAGTTAAAGGGAGTGTCTGTGAGAGATAGTCATCCACAGGCTAACCAGGCACAGGATTCTTCTGATAACAAGGAGAGCCAATACTCCTTCAGTGAGCACCCACCTGTGGTAGGCATCTCCTCCAGTCTGTGGGATGGCTTTAGGTCAACTGAGCAGCTTCCAATAGCATCACCCTACCAGGTGAAGGAGAATCTCTCGGTGATGTCCTGATGTCAGCTCTGGTATTCTCTCAGATGATGGGCCCAGTTCTCCCATGGTGAAGTCTTGGAAGAATTTTGTAAGAAAATAACTGAATTAGATGTGTTAGTAACAGTGCAGGGGAACCGCCCTGCCAGATGTTCTACATTACATCACACTGATCATCCAGATTATCTGATCATTACCATCTGTTTCGATGACTTGCTGAATGTCAGATAGAGAGCTGCCTTCACTTGTTCCATCACACACTGAAGTGGTGTGTCCCACATATGTTCCACTACACATTGGTATAGTGTATTTCACTTTAGTCCCACTGTGGTGGGTGTGTTAAACATGTTCCATCACATGCTGAGGTAATGTTTCCAAATATATTGCATTACATGCTAAGAGTGTATCCCACATAAGTCCATCATACGCTAGGGTATGTGTCCCACACGCGTTCCTTCAGTTGGTGGAGTACTACACCCCACAAGTATTCCATCAGATGGTGGGGTAGCATGTTCCACACCTGTTCTATGAAATTGATGGTAAGTGTGTCCCACACATGTTCCATCACACACTGGGCTAGTGTGTCCTACACATGTTCAATCACACACACCAGGGAAGTGTGTCCCACACATGTTCTATCACACACTATGGCAGCCTTTCTCAACCTTCTTGCCCTTGAAGAATCCTTGAAATAACTTTCGGGTCTCAGGGAACCCCTGCATAAAAATTATTATATCTGCAGGTCACGGTACGTTACCATGATCAGTAAGTTGTAATATAATAAACCAAAAATAATTGTCAATGCTATTTTGAATAAAGAATAACATTTTAGCTTAACTTGCTTGAAATTAATCTCTTTCTTTTCCTTCCATAAATTTAAAAAAAACTCATAAGGCAAACATATAAATGTCTCAATTCTGGGTCGAACTTGAGATAAGTAAACATGGATTTCCCCTTCAACTGAAATGAGACTATTTCTATCTTTGCTCTTGATGCTTGTTAAACAAGAAAAAGCTTGCTCACACATGTAAGAAGTTGAAAACTGCAGCAAAATATTTATTGCTTTTCTGTGAATGGCAGGATACCCTTCTTTCTCAGAATGCAGAACTTGTCCAGGGGTGGGTCGGTAAATCTCATCTTGAGTACATGATCAGAGTGCAGCTCACAAAGTTCTTCCCCTTCTCTCAAAGTCAAGTGATCAGGCTGAGTGGAAGATATAGAGAAAGGGTCCCTCACCCAGCCATACACGTGTTGAAACTCACTGCAGTTGTACCGGGTATTGGTGAGACCACACCTGGAGTACTGCGTGCAGTTCTGGTGTCCATATTTAAGAAAGGACATACTGGCTCTCGAGGCAGTGCAGAGAAGGTTCACTAGGTTAATTCCGGGGATGGGTGGGTTGATGTATGATGAGAGGTTGAGTAGATTGGGACTTTACTCATTGGAGTTCCGAAGAATGAGAGGCGATCTTATTGAAACATATAAGATTGTGAAGGGGCTTGATCGGGTGGATGCGGGGAGAATGTTCCCAATGATGGGTGAAACTAGGACTAGGGGGCATAATCTTAAAATAAGGGGATGCTGTTCCAGGACTGAGATGCGGAGAAATTTCTTCACTCAGAGGGTAGTGGGGCTGTGGAATTTACTGCCCCAGAGAGCTGTGGAAGCTACTACACTCAATAAATTCAAAACGGAGATAGACATTTTCCTGGATAAAAATGGCATTAGGGGATACGGTGAGCGAGCAGGTAAGTGGATATGAGGCTAGGTTTAGATCAGCCATGTGATCTCCAGGACCAGTTTTCGATAGCCTGGATGGGTCGGAGAGGAATTTTCCAGATTTTTTCTCCTCAATTGGCAACTCGTTTTTTTTTCCCGGGTGATCACATGGGTTTGGGCGGGATGAATAATAAAATAAAATGGGCGGCATGGTGCCCTGTTGGTTGGCACTGTTGCCTTGTGGGATTCGGTGAAAATTAGAGTTAAGATTGGATCAGCCATGATCTTGTTGAATGGCGGAGCAGGCTTGAGGGGCCGATTGGCCTGCTCCTGCTCCTATCTCTTATGTTCTTATGAAAGGGAGGAAAAATACTATTCAACTTTGTTCTACAGTTCTTCCAGGTGGTTTTCAATAAGACTCGAGACTTGCTGATATCCTTCTTCACTCTCAAGCCCAGGCAGCAGTGGGAACATTTCAGGATTTCTTTTCTGCAACATGATTTTTCCAAAGACTTGCTTTCTTTTTCAATCCAAGAATCGTGTCACTTGAAGTCAAAACGTTTTCCCCAGGGCCTTGCAGAGACTGGTTCATATGATGAAAAATGTCTGATAAATAGGCTAGTTTCTTCAGCTATTCTTCATCTTCAAAGCACTCAGCAAAATCTAGCCTACTATTTTCTTGAAATTACTCCTGCAATTCACCTTTCAACTCAAAGACCTTGTTGAGAACTCTTCGTCTGCTAAGCCACCGGATTTCTGTATGTAGCAGGAGATATGTGTGCTCTTTGTTTAGGTTTTCACACAGTTTTATAAACATTCTCTAGTGAACTGGTCTTAAAGCTACTAAATAATTTGCTTCCTGAGCCCCTTCATTGACTGAGACTTTATTTTCAAAAGCTTTAATCTGCTTGGTTTGAGATTCCAACAGTCGTATAAAATAATCAGCACGTTTATGCTTCATATAGCTGTCATTTGTAGTTAAGTGTCTTTTCAATTTTGCTGGAGTCGTTGCTACATTTGTAAATTGTTTGCCATGGTCTAGGCACAGTGGAATAGAGCAATCTGGACCACCAGTCCATGTAAAACCCATTCATAAGTAGCTTTCATTGTAAGGACGGACTTGTTTTGTGTCTGTTGGACTAGTGCAGTGAAACAACTCAGAAGATTGTATTTCTTCACCACTAACGTTATCAGAGTTGTCCATAGGCTTAGGCCTAGAATCGCTCTCTTCATCTCTCATCTCCTCTTCAAAAATTGTCACACTGGACCATCTTTAGAATGAAAATTTCCTTCCAAATCTCTGCTATACCGGTAGAGTTTGTTCGTTCCCATAAGTCAATCGGTGGCATGCAAGGGGAAGTTGAGGGAGGTAATTCAGGAGGTAGAAGCTGATGTCACAGGCCAAGTTAGGTGAGTCCATTTAATGCCCAGAAAATGCACTTCACACTCACCATCAGCCTACCATCCTCCCCACCACACAATACAGTGCTTAACGGTTATTAAAGGCCTCCCATATCTCATGTCAAAAAATGACCATGGACTCAAGCAAATAAACGTGGTCCCACTGCGTACTGCCACACTGGGCTGAGAGACCTCGAACCATTTTGCTAATGGGACTGCTCAATCACTGTCCACCACTGCGAGCACTAACATTGCAAATTGTGCAATTGTGCGCCACACGTGTTCTATCACAACTGGGTTAGTGGGTCCGACACATGTTTCAACACAAACTATGGTGCAGTGTGCCCCAGATGTGTTCTATCACACGCTGGGGAAGCATGTCCCCTACTGAGCACACAATCCCTTAAATCTGTAAAGTTGGAAGAGACTTACTGAAATGAACTTGTGTGATGATAAATCAGAATCAGGTTTTATTTTCACTGACCTAAATGACATAAAATTTGTTTTGTGGCAGCAGGACAGTGCAGAGATATAAAATTGTTTTAAATTACAAAAATTCTATACCTGGTACAAAAGGACCAATAGGCTGAATGACCTACTTTTGTACAGCAACCATTTTCTAAGGCTGGCAATTGGCAGCCTCATTTTGCATATTACAGGGACTAGACTTCTGAAATAGCTTCGTTGGTCTTGAGTGCTCAGGGTACCAAAGGATTGGAGAAATGCTGTAGAAATGAAGAGCTCACTCATTCATGACTTAGTTTTTAAACTTTAATATAGATTTCCTCTTCTGAGACTGAAACCAATAGTCCAGACCAACCCTTTTCATTGAGTACAGCACTCTACCAATCCCATTCCACAAGTTAATCTGTTTGACAAATTTTGCAGTCTTAAAAATAAACACAGCCCCATTTCCTATAATGGTTTGTCTGTAATGGACTCTTTCTTGAAGTGATAGTCTAGTATCAGGTTAAGGTTTTTTTTTTAAAAAGCAATACTGGGCAAGCAACAGCTTCTATTCAAAGCCTATAATTTTGAAACACGCCTTTTTTGGATCGGCCACCTCTTGGCAAGAGTATGACTGAACAAGGTTACGATGAGCAGTTTTAAAACTATTACAAGCCAGACTGATTGCACCAGATATGGATTTTGTCTGTGATTTCACTATTTCCTTTTCCCTTTCAATGAGTGATGAGTAAGAAGCTGATGACGTGAGTCTTTGGCCGTGAGTGGACCGTATATACGGTTGGAGACTCACAATAGATTTCAGTGAGTGTTTCAGGATAGAGGCTGTCTCATTATCTCTTCAAAGTATCCATGTGGTATCTCTGTTAGTGAAGCTTATAATCCTGTTTAGAACAGGACTGGGCCATGAGTCGGTAAAGATCAAACATTGTACTGCTCCTTGTAGACAAGGCAGATTAAGGAAAGTTTTGTCCAGCTATTGAAATTACTTCCAGAATACACTAGCATGAAGGCAGATGTGGTACATCCCACAAAATGAATGTTTAACTGAAAGCAATGCCGATGTTACATAAGGCTTCTCTCCTTGAGAAACGTCTGTAAGCTGATTTCTCTTTAAGTTCAAAACATGTTAATATGTGTATTGTGTTGCTTTACATTCACTTACGATAGTTCACTACAGTCGGCCCTCCTTATCCGCGGATTCTGCATGCGCGGATTCAATCGACCGCGGATCAGGAAAACCCGGAAGTTCTCTCTCCAGCACTTGTTGTTTGAGCATGTACAGATTTTTTTTTCTTGTCATTATTCCCTAAACAATACAGTATAACAACTATTTACATTGTATTAGGCATTATAAGTAATCTAGAAATGACTTAAAAGTACAGGCAGTCTCCGGGTTATGAATGAGTTCCATTCCTGAGTCCGTCCTTAAGTCAGATTTCAAGTCGGAACAGATACATCCGGTATTATTTAGCATCAGTTAGTCAAACGTTTTTCTTAGTATATAGTACAAATTTTGCCTTTCTATGCATATAAAACACTTAAGAAACATACGTATTTCAATAATTAAACCACTGCGTCGCTTAGTAATAATTGTAGCTTTCATCGGGGGCAGGGCCTTTCACATTCTCCATTAAAATTGTTCCGATCGTTGACTGACTGTAGCCTAACGCTTTTCCAATGACCGATGGCGTTTCACCTCTTTCCGATCGCTTTATTACTTCCACCTTATTTTCAATCGCGATTGTGATTATTTTCGTGAACAGAAACACTGCGGATTCAGAGCTGCACCGCCAGGTCCTAATGCCCACCGCAATGAGACTGGTTAAATAAAGTCTGGGGTTCCGCTGGGTCCTAAAGACTACGGCACTGATCCATGTTAAATAAGGGACTTGAGCATCCGCAATTTTTGGTATCCGCGGGGGGTCTTGGAACCAATCCCCCGCGGATAAGGAGGTTCATCATCAAACAAACATATCCATAAGATGTATTTCAGATATTGTACATATATATCATATAGTCATATATGCCTCAAATCTCCACATAATATTTATCTGAGGTATACACTTATAGAAAAGAATGGAAAGAAAGAACTATAGTTCATTACTTCGTAGAACATAGAACACACCAGCGCAGGGACAAACCTGACCCAGACCATTTTGTTGTGCCAAAATAATACGGTAATGCAAATCATGCCCAGCGAATCTAACCCCTTCAATTAAGTTCCGTTGAATAATCCCCTGACGTCACCTACAATTAAACTGTATATACTATAATCATTCCCTAATGAATACCATGAAATATTTTATTATTCTTATTACTATCTTGTAAAATGCTTGGGAGAATCTGTATAGAGTCGAATTTCTGTAAGTCAGGTTATTTGTAAGCTGGGAAGATCAGTTTATAAATTCAGTTTACAACTTGAGTGTTATGAACATGAGAAATAGGAGTAGGAGGAGACCATTCAGCCCCTCAAAGCTGCTCTAGGATCCAATGGGGATTCTGGCTGATCTTCCACTTCTCTGGCACTTTCCTGCTCTTTCTCCGTAATACTTACAGTGGTGCTGGTCCAGTCTGCCGAGGAATCAGATGCTCTCCTCAATTGAATCTCCTACTGTGGTGCTGGTCAAGTCTGCCGAGGAATCAGATGCTCTCCTAAATTGAATGCAATAGCATCCACTCAAAACCAGAGAGCGGGGCCTCAGCTGAACAGCTCACTCTGTGTGCCCAACAACGACCAAATCCTGCTCCTGCTGTATCTCTGTCTCAGCACAGGGGGCCCCACCTTTCTAATGCAGCAGGGCCACCCACTGAACTGCACCCAACATTAACAAGCCTTGGTTTAACTAAATTGCAACACCCTCCACTAACAACATGCCCCCTAGATTCCCCTGTCAGCCGGATGCATTTCAAATCAACACTTATAGAGTTTATACAGTCATACAGCACAGAAACAGGCCCTTCGGCCCAACTCATCCATGCCAACCACATGAACGAGCCCCACTTATCCCCATTTATCCCATATCCCTCTAAAAGTTTCCTATTCATATAATTCTTTCCCTTCCCACCTTACACCTATGCCCTCTAGTTCTTGATTCCCTTTCCTGAGCTAGAAAGACTGTCCATGCCCCTCACAGTTTTGTGCATCTCTGTAAAGTCACTCCATAAACTCTGTGCTCCAAGCAAAACGTGATGAGAGCATCACATGTATTATAGGAAGGGCATGAAACAAACTGAAATCTTCTCACTAGAACACTATAATGGTTCCTCTACCATACTCTGTATTGAAAGAGCACCATTTGAATAGTGAATAATCCCAAGGAGCATCACATAATCAGGAAAACTGAGTCTGAGCTGCTCAAGAAGAGAGGAAGGTGGACCAGAAGCCTGGGGAAAGCTTTTTAGAGAGCACTTTAGATCACTGAGACTTCAGAAAGCCTCACCTTATTCAGTAAACAGTGGCCATTCAGTAGACCAGGAGAAGCCCAGAAAGAGAACAATGGACTGAGGAGAATTCAGGGGAAATTCACACCTGCAGCTGATTTACAAACTCGCTGGTATGAAGAGTAAAGGCAGATGAGGCCCTTGAACAAGAGCAGTGGTACAATATCCTGGGGGGTTACCATTAATATGAAACTGAGCTACAGTAGCCAAATACACTGATTGGTTACCTGAACAGTTCAGAGGCTAAGATTTCCACGCTTGAGTAACTCATCTCCTAACTGCACAAAGCCAGTCCACCATCTACAAAGCTTAAGTGTGAAGAGCCACTCTCAACCTGCCTGGATTAACATAGCTTCATCAAGAAACAAGAAGCTTTGACACCATCCAGGTTATATCAGTCAGCTTGATGGGCAGCCCATCCACAACCATACACTCGCTCCACCACCGACACACATTAATAGCAGCGCGTACCATCAGCAGAAACTCACTAAGAATCCTTGGACAGCACTTTCCAAATCCACCACCTATACCAGCTAGAAGTACAAAGGCAGTGAAAGCAAAGGAACCAGCACCAATTGGAAGTTGCTCTGCAAGCCACACGCCACCCTGACTTGGAAATATATCACCGTTCGGCCACTATCAGAGAGTCAAATTCCCGGGACTCCTTCCTTAACAGGGTGTACCCACCCTTCAAGGACTGCAGCTACTCTGCACCACCTTCTCGAGGGCAACTAGGGATGCAGACTCCATCTGAAAAGCCCACATCACTTGAATGAATAAATAATTCTAATGTGTGGTTTAAAGTGAGGGGAGAGTTTAATAAGAACTTAAGGGCAACTTCTTTTTACACAGAGGGTAAGATTGAGCTGCTGGGGAAGTGGTTGAGACAGGTATAACATCAACTTGTAAAACACAGTGAGACAGTTACATAGTTTGAAATGGTTGAGTGCCAAGTGCTGGCAAATGGGACTTGTTTGGATGGGCATCTTGGCTTGTGCTGTGTTCCAGTCTCTGAGGGTGCCTTTATCTTGTCCATCACCTCCACCAGCTGCTCAGTAATCTTCTTATTTCTTCCCTACGCTTCCAAACACTTACAACTTCCAATCTGAAGCCATAACCCCTTGCTTGACCTTAACAATCA
Source organism: Hemitrygon akajei (assembly GCF_048418815.1). Taxonomy (NCBI): domain Eukaryota; kingdom Metazoa; phylum Chordata; class Chondrichthyes; order Myliobatiformes; family Dasyatidae; genus Hemitrygon; species Hemitrygon akajei. The sequence goes on from NC_133124.1 coordinate 114,102,613, forward strand.
ACAGGAAGAGTTCGCAGCTCTGTCCATTCGTTGCCTGGTTGCTTCATTCAATAATAACCTCATGAGTGTATGTGTTCATCACTGGCTTAGCCTGTTTCTCTGTAATTCTATCACCCACCCACAAGCCGGATCTGGCTCCACTCTTCAGCAACTGACACCAGAGAATTTCGCAAGGATTTTTGCCGAATGCCTTTAGAAAAGTGTGTTACATAAACTGCACTGAGTTCAGTTGCTGCCTGATTCAGTTACCGTTTCAGGTAATTGCACCAGCTAGCAAAGGACAATCCCATTGCACCTACAACCCTACATGACTGGAGATAGTACTTAACATGGACGCCATTGTCTCTACCTCACTTGCCTTGGCCTCAAAGTTTAATTGGTATTGATTAATTATTGTCACGTGTACCGAGATAGAGTAACAAGCTTTGCATGCCACCCAGACAGATCATTCCATACATAAGCCTTAAAGTAACCCTAGATTCCCAGAGTGGTCTGACTTTTAAATCCTCAACATTCCATCCTTGCTTTTATATTCTACTCCTCCTGAAATGGATGATAACATTGCATTTGCCTTGCTTACTATAGACTCAGCCTCCAAGGTAACCTTTAGGGAATCCTGCACTAGAACTCCCAAGTCCCTTTACACCTCCGATGTCTGAATTCACCCTTCATCTACAAAAATAGGCTCTGGCTTTAATCCTCCTATCAAAGTGCATGACCGTCCACATGTATTCCAGCTACCATTTCTATGCCCCCTGTCCTCACCTGTCCAGTTCCTTCTGCAGACTCCACGCTTCCCGAACACTATCTGCCCCTCCTCCTATTTTTGCAACATTTGCCAGCTTGGCTACAAAGCCACTAATTCCATCATCCATGCAATAGATTCTGGCTATTTGGGACACATGGAAACAAGTAAATCTTGGCCCAATTAAGCAGCTACCTCAATTAGCCAAAATTTCATGGAAAAAGGTATAAAAAAGATTAGTGTTTAACTGATTAACAAATTATATACTTAAATAAAATTCTAGCTTTAAATAAAATTATATTTTAATTTAAAATACTACTGGTGGTTGTCCATCGACTCTAACGATGACAGTTTTAAAGTGGAAAAGCCACTGAACTGGGGCAGTTCCAGTCTCTTGACCTCAGAAGATGGGTCCAGTGGAACCTGTAGACGTTATAACTGGGGTCTTCCCTGGTTGCAAAGGATGACCGTGATTTCTTCTGTGCCTCATTGTGCGCATCGCTCTCCACGAAGCGGTGCAGAAGCGCTTTCTCGCTGCAGTCCTATGGAGATTACTTTGCATGCTAGGACAGGCATGGGGGCATGGGGGTATCTCATGGGGGTATGAGCCTCGCTGGCTACTCTCGCCTGGTTTAGCCCGCCTGCCACAGCGTTGGACCAGGGTGTTGCCACTGTCACACACAAACAGCAATTTGGAGCCATAGATGAGAGCTGAGTGCTTGGTGGGGACCAAAGGTAACTAACGTTCAAGATGATTGTTGACATCCTCACATTCTTTTCAAGAGCAACAGGATAACTAGGGAGAGAGTAGGACCACTCAAGTATAAAGAGGGGAACATTTGCTTGGATACAGAGAATATGTACCTTGTGCAATGAGCACTTTGCTTCAGTACTTACCAAGGAAAAGGATATGGAGGACCAGGAGATCAGTTAAGGTGCTTAGAGGTCAAGATGGAGGAAGTGTTGGGTAGTATTAAGGTGGGTAAGTCACCAGGGCCTGATGGAATTTACCACAGGTTATTGAAGGAGGCAAGGGACAAGATTGCTGGGCCCTTAACCAGTATCTTTGTTTCCTCTCTAGCCACAGGCAAGGTCCCAGAGGACTGGCAGGTGGCTAGTGTTGTATCTCTTTTTATGAAGGGAACAAAAGAAAAGCGATAGACCAGAAAGTCTCATGTCTGTTGTAGAGAAATTGCTGGAGTTCTATCATCTTCGATCACTGCCTCCTAATCAAATCTTGTTTGTTACATGACACCCAATCCAGAATTGCCTTGCCCAAGTGGGCTTGACCATTAGCTGCTCTATCCCTGTAGGCCTCCTTATCTCTGTAAAATCCTGTCCTACATCCACCCCTATCTCTGTCCAGTCCTCCAGCTCCTACACCCCTCTGTATCTCTGTAAGCTTTTGTCTTGGACCCCTCACTATCTCTGGAAAGTCCTGCCCTACACCCTTTTCTATCTCTGTAACCTCCTCTAACTTCTGCACCCTTTTCTATCATTTCACTCCTCCTACATCCCTCCCTATTATCATAAACAAGTCTAGGCCCTACACTCATTGTGATCTCTTTCATGAAGGGATTGAGGAGGGTAGGGAATAAAGGATGATAGTGTGGAGAGGTGCTTTGGGTTAGAAGAAAGATAAAGTAGCCATAATATTTTATCGGCCAGATAATGGAGAATAGAATGACTGCTGCTTTGCTTTACAGTGGAAGTGACTGTAGTCAAAGTAAAGGCACGACAAGTAACTTATCAGTGTGTTCAGATGTTTGCTTTGCATCTCCAACAACTTGGGTTCAATCCTGTGTGGAGTTTGCATATTCCCTCTGTAACCACCTGGGTTTCTTCCAGATTCCTGCCACATCCCTAAGAAGAGCACGTTTATAGATTTTATGGGAATGTGGGGAGAATAAAATATCAAATTAGTTTCTGATGGTTGGTGAACACTGGCTGGGCTGAATGGTTTGTTTTTGTGCCGTAAGGCTCTGTGAGTTTATGAATCTGTCTGCCTACATAGCCCCATCATGTCATCTCAAACATCTCAGGAGTTTTGTAAGAACACTCATTTATCTGATGCAGTTCCCAGTGTAACACAGGCAAGCTGGTAACTAGTCTCAAGTGCGTTGTGAAAGACTTTCCAGACTTATAGGATACATTGGCTCAATGGGTAACAAATGATGAAAGCTTGCTAGTTCAAGTATCACTCAAGAAATCCATCTGGGCTACCACATGCCGTACCAGTAACTGTGGAGTGTTGATCTGTTGGGAAAATGTTAAACTAGACCTCATCTACAAAATCCACTCAGCCTTCTACCACAGCTCCCAAACCCACCAGCTCTCCTACAAAGAAAAATGAAGGCAGTTGGCACAGGGAACATCACTCCTTGCGGTTTCTCCTCCTGGTCACACCTCACCCTAACCTGAAAATGGATCTGCAATGAATACTAGTTCTAGACCTGGAGAATCCCTCAGTGAGAGGTACAGGAACCTGAAGACCTGTAGTTAGTGATTTAGAAAGAGCCTTTTCCTTTCTGCCATCAGATTTCTGAACAGCTCATGAACTTATGAATGCTCACTGTTATTCATTTTGTTAGGACTTTATTTTGTGTAATTTATAATATTTTTATGTATTTTCATTGCACTGCTGCCACAAAACCAGACATTTCACATCTCTTACAGTAACCTGATTCTGATTCAACACTGGGAATGGCTAATGAAGATGGCTCACCACTTCCTTCTCCAATTGGTGGTGAAATAATATCCTAAATAAGCAAGAAGAACAACTACTTAGTAGAAATTTGAAGAGTGAAGGAATTCTCTAAGTAATACTTATCCACAAGCAACATCACTTAAAGTAGCCAATTATCTGTCCATTATCCCACAATTGTCTGTGGACTTAAGCCGTGCACAAATGGACGACAAATACAAGCCTCTCCCTGGAACCAATGTCAGCCAAAAACAGCTGTGTCTTGAAATGCGTGTACATCAGTGGTGAGCTATGAGATTTCCTCATGCAAGTGAATTGACACAAAAGGTTTATTTTGTGTAAATATCTCACCAGCCGTAGCAACATCACTTCTAGGCTGCTGACTTAGAATGACATATTCTCTCCTCATCATCAAAATATCTAACTTAATCACCATTCCCACTGGTTTTAAGACAAAGTGATGGGTAATGGGTGACTTCACTATTACCACAGTCGATGTGCAATTCGTCTGCTTGGCTTTTCCGACATGGACCAAAATCAAAGTCAAGTTTGTTGTCCTGTGCATGTACACACAAGTGCAATGAAGAACTTACCTGCGAAAGATACCATGGACAAAGTAACCTACTATGCTCTATGACACCTCCACTCAGTAGGGCCAAAATCCACTGATTTTGTCGACCTGCTCCATGCTCTACTTGCTTTATCCTTATGACTGTGTGGCTAAGCACAACTCCAATGCCGTATTTAACTCTTCTGATGAGACCACTGTCATTGTGATGACGAATCAGCATACAGGAGGGAGGTTGAAAATCTGGCTGAGCAGTGCCGTAACAACAACCTCTCATTCAATGTCAGCAAGAGCAGGACCAAGAAACTGATTACTGATTTCAGGAAGAGGAAACTGGAGGTCCATGAACCATCTGAGGTAGGGAGGGTCAGCAGCTCCTCGGTGTTAACATTTCAGAGGGTCTGTCCCGGGTTACATGTAACTGCAATTACAAAGAAAGCACAGCAGCACCTCTACTTTCGTAGATTTTTGCAAAGATTCAGCATTTCATCTAAATCTTTGACAAACTTCTATAGATGAGTGGTGAAGAGTTTATTCACTGGTCGGATCACGGCCTGGTATGGAAATATCAATGCCCTTGATGGAAAGCCTACCAAAAGTAATGGATACAGCCCAGTGCATCACCAGCAAAGCCCTCCCAACCACGGAGCACATCAACGTGGACCACTGCTGCAGGAAAGCAACTTTTATCATCAAGGACCACCACCACCCAGGCCATGCTCTCTTCTTGCTGCTGCCATCAGGAAGGTACAGGAGCCTTGGGTACCCACAGAACCAGGTTCGAAAACAGTTATTACCCCTAAACCATCAAGCTCTTGAACCAGAGGGGATACTTCACCCACCCTCACTCATCCCAACACCGAACTGTTCCCACAAACTATGGAGTCACTTTCATGAACTTTTCATCTCATGTTCTCGATATTGACCACTTATTTATTTATTAATATTATTTGTTTTATATTGTTTCTTTGTGTTTGCTGTGAGTGCCCACAAAAATGAATCTCAAAGTTGTGCATGGTGAGATATATGTATTTTGGTAATAAATTTACTTTGACCTTTCAACTTTATTTCATCAGGAAGGCATAATCAAGGACACCTACCACCCCAGTCACCCTCTCTTCTCCCCTCTTCCATCAGGCAGAAGATACAAATGCTAGAGAGCATGTATCACCAATCTCAAGAACTGCTTAAATGAATCTTTGACCAATAAAGATGAACTCTTAATCTTCCAATCTACCTCACTGTGGCCCCTTATTTTAATTGTCTACCTGCACTACACATTCTTTGTAGCTGCTGCTCTACAGTACATTCTGCAATCTCTCTTTTTCAATATATGGAATAATCTTTCTCATGGCAGGAAAAACAAAAAGCTTGATGTTGTACAATATCTCAGCACATGTGACAGTACAAAATGGACACTCTAAGGACAGGACCACTGAGAGAGCAGACTTCCCCCAGGCATTGCAACAGAAAGGTCTGATGAGATATTTGCACTGAGAGTTTGAACACCAACACCAACGGAAAGCAATGTGTTCCTTTAAAACAAGCTCCGTGAAAGTGGCTGCACAAGCTGACAGGGTGATGAAGAAGGCCTGTGGCATGCTTGCCTTTATTAGCCAGAAAGTTGCACGCAGCTTTGTAAAACTCTAGTCACATCTAGAGCATTGCATTTCATTATAGGATGGATGTGGAGGCTTTGGAGACAGTGCAGAAGAGTTTTACCAGGCCGTTGCCTGGAGTAGAAGGCATCTGCTATAAGGTGAGGTTGGACAAATCAGTGTTGTTTTCCTGGAGCATCAGAGGCTGAGCGGATAACTGATCAAGGTTTATGAGATTATGAGGGGCATAGATAGAGTAGAGAGCTGGTACCTTTTACCCAGTGTCCAAATTTCTCATACTAAAGGGCATGCATTTAAGTGAAGAGGAGGTTAATTTCAAAGGAAATGTGTAGGGCAAGTTGGTTTCTCACAGAGATTGAGGGGGGACGTGGAATGAACTGCCTGGGGTATTGGTAGAGGCAAATATGATTGTAATATACACAAAATGCCGGAGGAACTCAGCAGGCCAGGCACCATCTATGGAAAAGAGTACAGTCAACATTTTGGGCCAAGACCCTTTTCTCTTGTTTGCAAACATGATAGTGCTGTTTAAGAGGCTCTTAGATAGGCAGGGAATGGAGGGATTTGGATGTTGTGGAGGCCAATGGATTATTTTAGTTAGGTATTACATTACTTGCTTAGCTAGCTCGGTATAACATTATGGTGCCTGTTCCTGCGCTGCTCTGTTCTATGCTCTATGTTGAGTACATGTGCACATTTGGCTTTTGAACAGGAATGGCAGTTCTTTATCCTAGAGTCTGCTGAAACAGATGACTGCTCGGTCAGAAAAGAGGAGCTGATGAAACTAGGAAAGGCACCAGTCAGATAGAGGAGTGTAAAGAGCCTGCTGAACTGTGTTTCAATACGGCTTCATCATTAGTCAGCAAAGAGCAATTGTTGTCTTCACGGCAATTAACTCAAAATAAAGGATCATGGCAGTGGAGCACGCACTATCATTTCTCCTAAAGGACTCTTACAAGTACTTAATCAAACTGTTCACTCACTCTGTGCCAGTGCACTGTTATGCATGCTCTAGTGATGGCTGAGCGTCACTGTGACAACACTGGAGGCGGCGAACACCATTAAAAAAAAGATATTACAATTAAAAAAAACTCAGATGCCAGAAATCTGAAATGAAAACTGAAAATCCTTAAAAAAAATCTCGGCAGGTCGGCAACATCTACAGAGAGACAAATAGTCGGTGTTTCAGATCTGTAAACAGGTGGAGCAAAAGGTCACAGGCACAGAATGGTGGCTCTTCTCTCTCTGTAGACGCTTCCTGACCTGCTGAGTTTTCCCGAATGTTGCTGTTTTCTGCTTAGAATAAAGCGTCAGCATTTGAGAAGCCCAGCTGAAGACAGAGCATAATGTGAGACGATCGGCTGCTTTAAAGCCTGTCGACAGGACAAAGTTTCCTATACTGGCTCGAGTCTTTGTTTAAATGGCGTGCTCCCAAGTTCTGATCATTTACCTGTGCAATGCACAGGCCATTTCAGTAGCATTAAGGGTGACATGAGTTGTGGCTTTTTTATGTCAAGCAATGTCCCTAAGTTGATAGATCTGGAAAATCCACTCCCTAATAAAGTCTAGGACTGCAACATTCAAATCAGGTGACGCTGACCCTCACTGGAAATCAAGAAGCCAGCTATCAGGGATGGCAAGAGACGATCCCAGTCTAAACCCAGCCATCTGTTATGCCACGGTTTACATGTTATAAAGGGCTATAAGATAAAGTCAGGTAACTTCGCCAACAGCACACATTTTCCCCCGACTAACTTCATGCATTCTGTGCATGTTTTGAGCAGACGAGGATTGGAATATCACCACCCACACCAACAACCTCCCATGACCCCAAATGCTGTAATAAGATCAGTTTTCTGGAGAGTGAACCCATAGAAAGCATTTGGCCCAGATGGCATCTCTGGCCGTGCCCTTAGATCCTACGTACATCATCTGGCAGGAGTACTTGTGGACACGTTTAACCTCTCCCCGCTTCAGTACGACTTTTTCACTTGGTTTAAGAAGACAACTATCATCTTGCTACCTAAGACAATCAAGGTAATGTACTTTATGTCTGACACCTGCTGGCTCTGACATCCACTATTATGAACAGCTTTAGAAGCTAATATTGTCTCGCATTAACTCCAGCTTCCACTCTCTACAATCTGCCTACCACCGAACAAGGCCTACAGCAAACACCATCTCTGGAGCAACTAGGTGGTAAAAGCACTTATATTAGACTATTATTTATTGACTACAGCTCTTCCTTCAATACCATAATTCCAAGCAGACTCTGAGACATGATACTCAACTCCTCCCTTTGTAACGGAATCCTTGATTTACTGACTGACAGACCACAATCAGAAAAGATAGGGAACAATACCTTCAGTACGATGATCCTCCACCCTGGTGCCCATGAGGCTGTGTACCTAGACCTTTACTCTGTTCCCAATACACTCAAGAAAGCATGGCCAGATTCAGCTATAACTCCATCTACAAGTTTGCAGATGATACCACCACAAGAAGGAGATAGTGAGCTTAGCAACATAGTGTCATAGATAGATAGATAGATAGATAGATACTTTATTCATCCCCATGGGGAAATTCAACATTTTTTCCAATGTCCCATACACTTGTTGTAGCAAAAACTCATTACATACAATACTTAACTCAGTAATAATATGATATGCATCTAAATCACTAACTCAAAAAGCATTAATAATAGCTTTAAAAAAGTTCTTAAGTCCTGGCAGTTGAATTGTAAAGCCTAATGGCATTGGGGAGTATTGACCTCTTCATCCTGTCTGAGGAGCATTGCATCGACAGTAACCTGTCGCTGAAACTGCTTCTCTGTCTCTGGATGGTGCTATGTAGAGGATGTTCAGGGTTTTCCATAATTGACCGTAGCCTACTCAGCGCCCTTCGCTCAGCAGTTTTCCCTCAATGTCAGCAAAACAGAAGAGCTGCTTATTGACTTCAGGAAGGAAGGTTCTGCACATGCTCCTGTCTACATCAAGGGTATCGAGGTTGTGAGCTTCAAGTTCCTAGGAGTGAACATCACCTGTGCTGGCCCAACCATATTGATGTCATGACCAACAAAGCTTACTGGCGCCTTTATTTCTTCAGAAGGCTGGAGAAATCTGTCATGATCCCATAGACCCTTGTCAAGTTTTATTGATGCACCCTACCTGGATGCATAAGGTAACTGCTCTGCACATGACCGTAAGAACCTGAAGAGCACTGTGGACGCAGCTCAGCTCACCACAAAACCAGCCTCCCCTATATGAACCCTGCTCACACTTCGTACTGCCTCAGTAAAGCAGCCAGCAAAATCAAAGACTTCCTCTCTTCGTCAGGTAGAAGATACAAAAGCCTGAAAGCACAGACCACCACCCTCAAGGACAGCTTCTATCCTGCCGTTTTAGGGCTATCATTGAATGGTTTCCTAGTCCTATAAGACTGACTCTTGACTTTATAATGTTCTTGCACCTTATTGATTACCTGCACTACATTTTCTCTGAAGTTGTTGCACATACTGTTGTTGTTTTACCATGGACTACCTCAATGTACTGTGTAATGAATTGATCTGCATGGAACATACGTAAAACCAGCTCTTCACTCTACCTCGGTACGTGTGACAATAATAAACCAATTCTAGTTTCAAAGAGGCGATATCTCAGGAAGGCAACATCCATTATTAAGGACATTCAACATCTAGGCCATGCTGTCTTCTCAATCCTGTCATCAGGCAGAGGTACAGGAGCCTGAAGAACCACTCCACAAGATTCAACAACAGCTTCCTCCCCACTGCTATCAGGTTCTTGGACCAACCCAGAAATACTCATTCTACTTAAGATAATATGTGCCTCAATTTACAGTCAGGTCATTATGTGCATTTTAATCTATTGTATTGCATAAATTATGCATCATTTATGTTAGTTTATTATATTAAAATCTGTCATATTTGTAATATACCATACCACTGCATAAAGCCAATTTTCACGGTGTTTACACCCTGGGTATGTAAACTGAGCACACTGCGATCTGCAGCCTCTCACAATACCATGCATTGACATCGCCACAGCAACCAGACTGAGCCCGAGGATGTGGGTGCCAGTGGCATGGCCTTCGAGGAAGTGCGGGAGGGTGTGTTGTCATTTTGACTGCTGTAGACCTCCCGGTGAGTGTGTTTCTACAGCATTGCTGGGGAGGGAGTGTCATGATTCAAACCCAGTGGCAATGGACAACTGGTGATGCATCTCCAGGTCAGAATGGTGTGATATGTGCAAGGGAACCTGCAGGTGATGGCGCCTTCGGAATGGTTCTGCTTGCCGGTGGAGGTGACGGGCTTGGTCGCTGTTCAAGTAGCCTTGCTAGTTTAATGCATTGCACCAATGAAGATTGGTGTGTGTGTGTGTTTGTGTTTGTGCACGTGTGTGCATGTGTGTGGGTGTGTGTGTGCGCGTTTGTGCGTGTGTGTGTGTGTGTGTGTGTGTGTGAATATGTGCGTGTGCGCGTTTGTGTGTTTGTGTGCGTGTGTGTGTGTGCATGTGTGTGTGTATGTGTGTGTGTGCGCGTTTGTGCGTGTGTGTGTGTGTGTGTGTGTGTGTGTGTATGTGTGCGTGTGCGCGTTTGTGTGTGTGTGTGTGTGTGTATGTGTGCGTGTGCGCGTTTGTGTGTGTGTGTGTGTGTGTATGTGTGCGTGTGCGCGTTTGTGTGTGTGTGTGTGTGTGTGTGTGCGTGTGTGTGTGCGTGTGTGTGTGTGTGTGTATGTGTGCGTGTGCGCGTTTGTGTGTGTGTGTGTGTGTGCGTGTGTGTGTGTTTTTACGTGCTAACCAACATGATCTCAGACACTGGCGGGGGTTTTCCACTCTTCTCCCCACTTTCTGTGGGGAAGACACTTGCCCTTGAGATCACTCGCTACACGCTGGATTTCTTTGGTGACTAGCAATTGAGTTCCACCAACAGCAGATTTAAACCAGTCTCTGCTCATTGCTGATTCTGGATTGATTTCACCACTACGCAAGTGGCAAAGGAACTATTACAGAAGTAGAATAAGAAATAGTGCATAAATTGCAGGAAAGCCCACATTAGTTACAAAATGATACAAATCACAGTGTTAAAAAGTGCAAAAATAAACATGGGTTGAATGTTATCTTTCAGCCCATTGACAAAGGCCACCCAGTTTGCAGCCGTCAGTCTCACCAGGCACACGGGTCCCTGGAGTTTTGGGCTAGCTTTGACTATGTACAGAGTCATTATTTTTACATCTGTGTTTTACATTAATAGAAAACAAGTCGCTGTTTACAGAAGATCGCTTTTGTTTAAACCCTCTGAAGGAGACTGATTGACTTCCTTGAAGACTTTCACAAGGGAAACTTTTTTACCCTCCATATAGAGGCACTTTGACACCCCCAACTCTCCTCGGCCCATTAGCCTTTGGTTAATCTGACCGGCAGGAATACTGGAAGCTGTGAGGTATCCACTGAGCAAAGCTTAGCACACAACAGCGAGGGAGCACACCATAAAGTGACACGCACTTCATTTATCTTCATTCTGTGACGTAGCTCCAAGATTAATTTAAGCCAGGGGATATGAGTAACACACCTATATCAGTCCGTAAGAAATAGATGTACGCACAATGTAATTAAAATTATTATGCTAAAAATGACTACCATTAGGAAGGCTCTGAAAGTGAGAGACCCTGTGTGCGTAGGGGACTTGGTGGTAGAATTCGGTACCTGGCATTAAAGGGACTTACTTTGCCAGGCTGGCTTGAGGACCCCTTCCTGAAGTTCATTCACAGCACATGGCCACTATTCATCACCCATCCTGAACTGTCCTCATACCTCCGAGGAGGGGCAATTCCTCATCTCCAGGTTTCAACTGAACAACGGCACCTCCAAATCCCATGATTGGAGCTATTGAACGTCGAAAGCAGAACAGGCCCTTTTCCCCACAATGTCAGTGCCAAACATGATACCAAAGTAAAATAAGGCTACATCCACACTACACCAGATAAATCCGTAACTGAAGCTTTTTCTCTTCGTTTTTACCCTCCGTCCACACTAAAACGGCATTTTTGTCCCCGGAAACCAGAGCTTTTCAGAAACGCTTTCCAGGATGGATATTTTTGAAAACACTGTTCAGGCAGATCAGTGTGGACGGGGTAACCGGAGACTTTTGAAAATGCTGTCAGACGGCAGCGCGCTATCTCATTGTTTTCTTGAACACAACCTAACAACTTCAGAACAGACGGCAACAAGACTGAAGCCAGAAGAGTTAGAAATGTACTCACCAAATACTTCGACCCATAACTTACTGAATAAATAAGTATACTCACTTTGCCCTGTTTTCTGTCCTTGCTCATATGAAGGTGGTTTACCTATTTATGCAAGTACTTCTCTGACAATAGATGTGTAACAGCTTAATGTAACATTGTATGGAAATACAAGATAACACTGATACAGACATGTTTTACACATTTAACAAGGTGCTTTATTAATGCAACAGAGTTAGTCAGTTTTTCAATGTTTGTCGTCAGCCGGGTCATACACTCCGTGAACTCCCTGTTGGTTGCCTCCATATGCTTCAGTAATTGTTTTTTAGGCAATTTTACTTTTAAATCTTCCTGCGTGAGAGCCAACAGCTGCCCGTCATTTAAGTTTTTCTAGTCTGTAATTGAACAAACACTTTCACGGCGAGATTCAACACCAAACATGTCACTTGTTTTTAGTTGATGTGTCCAGTGCATGCGCAGTAGGAGGAGATTTGACGAAATCTCCATTTCAATGTGGACAGAGATATTTTTAAAAACGCATAGTGTGGACGCCATCGTTTTTACGCAAAACTGGCGTTTTCAAAATTATCTGGTCTAGTGTGGATGTAGCCTAAATCTCTTCTGCCAGTACATATCCCTCCTTCCTTGTATATTCGCATGTATAATTATCGCCTTTTAAACACCACCATTGTATCTGCTTTCACCATTACCACTGACAGCCCATTGTAGTCTCTGTGTAAAAACTTGCTCACTCATCTCATTTAAGTTTTCCTGCCTGCTTTAAATATACGTCCTCTAGTATTTGATATTTCTGTGGGGGAAGAAAAGACTCTATCTATATCCCTCATAATTTTCTAAACTTCGGTCAAATCTCCCCTCAGCCTCTGGCACTCCAGGAAAAACAACCCAAGTTTGTCCAACTATGGCTTATAGCTCATACCCTCTAATCCAGGCAGCATCCTGGTAAACCTCTTCTGCTCCCTTTCCCAAGCCCCCACATCCTAGAACTGCCACATCTTACCTTCATAAGCAACATGAGAGCTGCACAGTACATGGCACCTTCTCTGTCTGCAGTGCGCAATTGTTTCAGAAAGTTTCACAGGGAGATTGAGCACAGAAACAGGCCCTTCGGCCCACTGAGTCTGTGCTGACCATCAATCATCAACAATAATCCTCTTTGATTTCCCTCTAATTCCAATGAACTTCTACACCCCACCCCCAAAATTCGAACATCCACCTACACACTAGGGGCAATTTACAGTGGCCATGGAACCGCCTAATCCAAAGGTCTTTGAGATCTGAGAGGAAACCAGTGGTCACAGGGAGAACATGCAAACTCCACACAGCACTGGAGGTTAGGACTGAACCTGGGAGCACTGAGATAGCTACACTATGGCACTGCTCTGTGGGGGAAGCATGCAAAGCTAATAAGTTTATTTCAGAGTATCTGGATGACCTTTTATCATTATGGTGGCAATTGATACCTCTGATGTACCAATGCTATAAATCCGGGACTTGATGAATACTCAACTTTCAAACTTCTGTCAAGGGCTCTGTGTAACCAGCTGCATTCAGCACCAAAATAATGGATGCAATAGGCAGGTTATCTAACGAAGGGTGGTCGTGAAGATAAGGCTTGAGCCCACTGCAATGGAAGAGTGAACGGGGGAATGGCGGAACCAGGTAAGAACCTGAGGGATCTCGGGAGTGTGCATGCAGAGAGGATGTTCCCTCTTGACAGAGGTTCTAGAATTAGGATTAACAGTTTAAAAATAATGGTCACCATGTAATGAAAGTGAAAATTGTCCCTCTGATTGTTGTGAGTTTTTGCAACTTTCTCTTTTATCGAGCCTTGGATCTTTTGATGGCAACTGTAGATAGATTTATGATAAGTAAGGCGGGGTGTTGTGAAAGGTTACTGGGATAGAAGGGAAGAAAGACTTTGGGCTATAATTAGATCAGGCTAATTGAATGGTGGAGCAAGCTTAAGGAGGTGAGTAGCCGACGCCTGTTCCTAGCTCACACTTCCGTATGTACACAAGACGGATTTGGAAAGACCGAGATGAATGTCTGGAAGTCTCAAGGGACGATGATGTCATGTATCCTTAGTTCTGCAAACAGATTAAGTCAATGCTGCCTACAAAGGAGCTGTTGAAACTGCTGATCGACAAGCCCTATCCACAGCTAACATTACCAGCACATGTACTCTCACACTTGTCATAATTAATCTCAGAGTCTTTCATATGGCTTGCACATTGAGAATGGAAATTTGGGAGACCTGTTTCTTTGACAGCTGTCTGTGGCCCAAGGTCTACTGCCACTAGCAATGGTGATGGGACAAGGAATGTAAGGGATAGAAGCAACAACAGGTTGTACAACCCCAAGAGCGGCCAATGAGGTATAGCTGAATTTTACAGCCTAACAAGAACATGATTTGGCAAATTTTACTGAATTAGTTTATTACTGTCACACATACTGAGGTAGAGTGAAAAACTTTGCTCTGCATGCCATCCATACATCTCAACACATCTCTACATCAAGGTGGTGCAAGGGAAAGCAATAACAGTATTCAGAATGGAGTGTTACAGTAACAGAGAAAGTGCAGTGTGGGCAAGGCCATGACGAGGTAGACTGTGAAATCAAGAGTCCACCTTGTTGTACAAGAAATCCAGTCAATAGTCTAATATCAGCTGAATAGAAGCCGTCCCTCAGCCCAGTGCTATGTGATTTCAGGCTTTTGAAATTCTGCCCAATGTGGGGGGTGGGGAGAAGGGAGAGTATCTGGTAGTTTTTGCTAGAGTAATCGAAAAGAGCACTCAGAACTGTACAGCAAAGGAACAGGTCCTTCAGCCCACTGTATCTCTGCCAACCACAATGCCAATTTAAACTATGCCCATCTGCCAATACGACATGTGTCGTGAAATTTGTTAACTTAGGAGCAGCAGTTCAATGCAATACATAATATAGAAGAAAGTAAAATAATAAATAGATAGATAGATAGATAGATAAATGAATGAATGAATGAATGAATAAATAAATAAATGGGTGAATGAATAAATAAATAAATAAATTACAGTATATGTATATTGAATAGATCAAAAATCATGCAAATCAACACTGGTGCACCTCAGGGGTGTCTGCTTAGCCCACTGCTCTACTCTCTATATACACATGACTGTGTGGCTAGGCAGAGCTCAAATAACATTTATAAATTTACTGATGATAGAATCTCTGTTGGTAGAATCTCAGGTGGTGACGAGAGGCCGTACAGGAGTGAGATATGCCAACTAGTGGAGTGGTGCCGCAGCAACAACCTGGCACTCAACGTCAGTAAGACGAAAGAGCTGATTGTGGACTTCAGGAAGGGTAAGATGAAGGAACACATACCAATCCTCATAGAGGGATCAGAAGTGGAGAGAGTGAGCAGTTTCAAGTTCCTGGGTGTCAAGATCTCTGAGGACCTAACCTGGTCCCAACATATCGATGCAGTTATAAAGAAGGCAAGACAGTAACTATACTTTATTAGGAGTTTGAAGAGATTTGGTATGTCAACAAATACACTCAAAAACTTCTATAGATGTACAAACGTTTGTACGTTGGAGAGCATTCTGACAGGCTGAATCAATATCTGACATGGAGGGGCTACTGCACAGGACCGAAAGAAGCTGCAGAGGGTTGTAAATTCAGTCAGCACCATCTTGGGTACCAGCCTACAAAGTACCCAGGACATCTTTAGGGAGCAGTGTCTCAGGAAGGCAGTGTCCATTATTAAAGATCTCCAGCACCAGGGCATGCCCTTTTCTCACTGTTACCATCAGTAGGAGATACAGAAGCCTGAAGGCACACACTCAGAGATTCAGGAACAGCTTCTTCCCCTCTGCACCCTGGTATCAAAAAGACAGGCAGGTAGACAGAGGGGTTGGGGAGGCTCTGCTGGTAAAAAATCAGATCAAATCTTCAGAAAGTGCTGACATAGGATCGGAAGATGTAGAATCTTTATAGGTAGAATTAAGAAACTTCAAATTAAGAAACTTCAAAGGAAAAAAGCCCCTGATGGAGGTGATGCACCATCAAGAACTCTCGGAGACGGGAGGCAAAAGATAGGCTTTCATTAGCTGCAAACGTGACCACGACATCTTGGAGACTGAGGGAGGAGCAGTGCCTCCAATCGCCTTTATACCGGGGTCTGTGGGAGGAGCCACAGGAGCAGTCAGCAGAGGGACGTGTCCAAACAGGTATACACATAGTTTACCACAGGAGGTTATATATAGACCTGTGAGCAGTAGCCAGGATGTGGACTACAAATTACAATGGAAGATAGAAAAGGCGTATAAAAGGGGCAAGGTTGCGTTAGTCATGGAGGGTTTCATTATGCAGGTAGATTGGGCATATGAGGTTGGTGTTGGATGGCAAAAAGACGGAATGTGTAGAATGCCTACGAGATGGCTTTTTAGAGCAGCTTGTGGCTGAACGCACTAGGGGAATGGCAATTCTGCACGGGATGTTATGTAATGACCAGGCTTAATTCGGGAGTTTAAGGTAAAGCAACCCTTAGGAAACGGTGATCATAATATGATAGAATTCACCCTACAATTTGGGAGGGAGAAGCTAAAGCCAGATGTATCAATATTACAGTGGAGTAAAGGAACTACAGAGGCACGAGAGAGGAGCTGGACAAGTTGATTGGAGAGGACACGAGCAGGGAATGTGCAGAACAGCAATGGTTGGAGGTTCTGGGAAGAATTCAGAAGGAACAGGAAACACACATCCCAAAGTTGAAGTATTCTAAAGGGAAATTGAGGCAACCATGTCTGACAAAGGAGGTCCAACTCAGCTTAAAAGCAAAAGAGAAGGCATATAATATAGCAAAAATTAGTGAGAAGTTAGAGGATTGGGAAGCTTTTAAAAACCAACAGAAGACAACTAAAAAGCCATAAAAACTGAAATATGAAGGTAAGCTAGCCAGTAATATCAAAGAAGATACCAAAAGTTTTTTTCAGATATATAAAGAGTAAAAGAAAGGCAAGAGTGGATATTGGACTGCTGGAAAACAGAAGAAGGAGAGGTAATAATGAGAACAAGGGAATGGCGGACAAACTGAATAAGTATTTTGCATCATTTTCACTTTGCAAGACACTAGTAGTATGCCGGGTGTTTGAGTGTGTCAGGGGACAGACGTCGGAAAAGTTGCTATTACTAAGGAGAAGGTGCTTGGGAAGCTGAAAGGTCTGAAGGTGGATAAATCACCTGGACCAGCTCGACTACAACTCATGTTTCTGAGAAAAGTAACTGAACAGACCGTGGAAACATATTTATTTATTTATTTTGTGAGATCCAGTGTAGAATAGGACTTTCCAGCTTTTCGAGCCATGTTGCTCAACAATCCACGGATTTAAACCTAGCCTAATCACGGGTCAACTTGCAATGACCAATAAACCGACCAATCATTATGTTTTTGCACTGACGGAGGAAACCAGAGCTCCCGGAGGAAACTCACATGGCCACAGGGAGAACGTACAAACTCCTTACAGGCAGCGGTAAGAATTGAACGTGGGTCACCTGTACTAATTGTGCTAATCACTATGCTACCGTGCCACTCCTGAAGCACTCAAGTGAACTTAAGTAGGTTCTTAAGACAATCGGGTCGATTCATGATTACTATTTACTGCTATTGGCTTTATTTAATTAAATTACTTAAAGTTAATTATCCAAAATCCCTGATGGGACTTAAACTTTTGTTCCTAGTTCATTAGCCCCAATCTCTGTCTCTGCTAGTTCAACATGTTAACTCCACAGTGCTGCACGGCAGATGATTACAGACTAGGGGAGACACACTACAAGTGATCGGCAAAAGTTGTAAGGAAGATGCTCTCCAGTGCTCTGCACTTCAGCATTGCCAAAGAATCAGCATTCTCATAAGAGAATTGCATGGGTGTTTGCCAGAAAGTAACAGGCATAGCTATTGGACAAGAGGGGCCAAGTAAGTTGCTCTGCAAAGAGCCAGTGGGAAATTGATGAGCCAAAGAGCCTCCTTCTATTCATCTATTATCCTTCGGTTCTTCTGCCTATCTATTCCTATATCTCTGCAGTATCTGCAGAATCAGAATCACTTTTATTTTCACTGACATACTGTACATTCTGAAATTTGATTATTTTAGTAGCATTACAGTTCAACATAAACAAATAAGTTACAATAAATAAGTAAGTACAGTAATGCCAAAGAGGAATAGTAAGGTTGTGTTTACGGGTTCATAGACCATTCAAAAATTTGATGGCAGAGGGGATAAAGCTGTTCTAAAACATTGGGTATGGGTCTTCAGGCCCCTGTACCTCCTCCTTGATGGTAGCCATGAGAAGAGGGCATGTCCTGGATGGTGAGGTTCCTGAATTGGATGCCACCTTCTTTAGGCACCGTCCCTTGTAGATGGCCTCGATGATGTGGAGAGTTGTGCCCGGTCTACAACCCTCTACAGCCTCTTGCGGTCTTGTGCGTGGGAGCCTCCATACCAGGCTGTAATGCAACCAGTCAGAGTGCTCTCCAATGTGCATCTATAAAAGCTGCAAGAGTCTTTGGTGACTTACCAAATCTCCTCAACATAGGAGTAAAACAGCTAGCATGCCTTCTTCATGATTGGATTAATGCGTTGTAGATCCTCTGAGATGTTGACGCCCAGGAGTTCCTTAGTCTTGCTAGTGTATGTCTGCACACCTCCTCCTCATCATCTGAGGTTCATCCAGCAACAGTAGAGTCTGTCTGAACTGACTATGGTCTCTCAATGCAGAAGTCAAGAATCCAGATGCAGAAGGAGGGATGTTAAACCCTCGTTAATTAATACTGAGAGGATGATAGTGTTGAGCAGTGAGCTGTAATTAATAAACAGCCTATTTCCAGAGATTTTCATCTTAAATTTATTTTACAAAAAATAAAACTCCTTCGTGGCTGTGTGTCTGAAGAATTGCTGCACTGAGGTATCTTTAGGGATTAGCTCTATGGGTTGCATGTTGCAGCATTGTGATGAAGCAGCTTCTGAAGGATATCCTCTCCTTCCACCCCAGATATATCTCAGTACCAATGTCTGGAGAACTACCTGTCCTGGCCCTGGTCTTTTCTTTAGGATTGACAGATTAGTGGACCTCTTCCATACATCAAGTTCATATGGGATGTTCTGACAGAGACCAACGGAAGGTCAGAGAATGGCAAATACCAGGCATAGCAAAGATTAAGGTTATCTTACTGACTAGCTTCAGTAGCCAGTGCTTCAGAAGGAGCCGGTATTCAGTTCTCCAATGCCTGACAAACCAAGCAAATGCTGGCTATGTGAGACCTTGATGTAATTTCATTATACAGACAGATGCAAATCTGTGGACTTCCATACCCTAGAAGAGCCATGGATGCCCACCAAGAGGATTGAATTCCAGAAGATATAGGCCATTTGGCCCAATAGCCCCAATGCTGGTTAGGAGTTTCCCACCCTTGTCCCATCCTCTGTAGTGGGCCAGCAGGTCACAGCTCTTCAAGTGAAATTAGTCACAAAGTTCGAAGTTCAAAGAAAATTTGTTATCAAAGTAGATGTATGTCACCACATACTACCCTGAGATCCATTTTCTTACAGGCATTCACAGTGGGACAATGAAATACAACAGAATCACACAAAGACTAAAACAGTCAATTTGCAAAAGACAGACCGTGCAAATGCAAACATATATATAAATAACAATAAATAAACAAATATACAAATAAATAAATAATGCTGAGTTGTAATATGAGTTGTGGAATCACTAAAAGTGAGTTCAAATGTGAGTGAAGTTATCCACACGAGTTTGGGAGCCTAATGGTTAAGGGATAGTAACTGCTCCTGAACCTGGTGGTGTTGGACCTAAGGCTCCTGTACCACCTCCCCAATAGCAGCAGTGAGAAGAGAGCACAGCCTGGGTGGTGAGGGTCCTTGATGAGGGATGCTGCTTTTTTTGTGGCAGTGCTCCTGTAGGTGTGTTCAATGGTGAGGAGAGCTTTTCCCGTGATTAACTGCTGTGCCTCAAGAGATGGCATCTGTCATCAACGACCTCCCACTAACTAGTTCAGTCCTCAGGCAGAGTGTACCTGAGGTCCCACACCACCAGGTTCAGGAACGCCTACTTCCTTACAACCATCAGTTCCTTGAAATGACCTGCACAACCCTCACCCTACCTCAGTAACAGACACTACAGACTACCTCTGGCACTACCACGGGATTTTAGTAAATTGTTTCATTGGTGTGTGTACCAAGGCACAGTAAAAATTCCATCGTTACAGATTTTTCATCACATCAGTGTATGGAAACAGTGCCACGGAAAAGCAGTTAGACTTGTCTCTGATGGTGACTTTTTACATTCTTGTTTTCCACAGTCCTGTTCTTCACTGTGTTGTATAATTATGTGTAACATGCTCTGTGTACCGTTTGTACTCATGCGTCTGTGATGCTCTGCAAGAAAGTTGTTCAATGCCCCTGTACCGCACAATACTTGTGCCATGACAATAAGCACAACTTGACTTAACTTTAAGTTCACCTGCAGTTACTGTTTAACTGTGAGAGGGCTTCCACCTCCACCCTCCCCCGAGAAAAAAAAGGGAGTGCAGTAGCATAACATTAGCGTAACATTTTACAGATTTAAAGATTAGCTTTATTTATTGCACGTACATTGCAACATGCAGTGAAAATGTGCCATTTGCATTAACAGTCCCGAGTAGTGCTGGGGCAGCCCACCAAGTGTTACCATGCTTTCAGCACCAAAGCAGCATGCCCACAACTTGCCCAATCTCCCCCTGACTGTAGAGGTTTCACCCGGGTTCCGGTTTCGTCTCACATTCTAACCACGTACAGGTTAGGATTAGTAATGGTGGGCGTGCTGTGTTGGCCCAAACAACACATTTCGCTCTATGTTTCGATATTTCAATGTACACGTGAACAAATAAAAGCTTATCTTATTTTAATTATCTTTTGTGTTGAACAAAAAGGGAATCGTTAAAACAATTAGCAGCACTCACAGTCCCCAACATGAAATGACAGCTCAATCATCCCACTGGACACAACCCACAACTTCCTGAGGTAAACACACAAAATCCAACTGCAGATGCTGTGGATCAAAGAATACGTACACGACGCTGGAAGAACTCAGCAGGTGAGACCCTTCATCCGTGAGAAAAGAGTAGCCAACGTTTCAGGCCGAGACCCTTCATCCGTGAGAAAAGAGTAGCCAACGTTTCAGGCCGAGACCCTTCATCCGTGAGAAAAGAGTAGCCAACGTTTCGGGCCGAGACCCTTCATCCGTGAGAAAAGAGTAGAGCATCCTCAAAGCCTCTCCATGAAACCAGGTGAGAAAACTTTGATCAGAACTCCTAAATTTCTATGTACATCTATTTCCTTGTTCAGTTTGTGATGGCATAACACAGCCCCAACAGTGCAGGAACTTTCTGGTCCACAAGACCTTTAATTACTTCCAATCTGCACTTATCCCACTCCATGCAAACTTCCCGAACGAGAGAGACAGTACAATATCTATGTTTTATATTATTTGATAAATTTAAGCACATTAATATATAAATTGATATATAATCTTTACACTGCATGATATGTACATTTGTACCTTATTATGCATTTTAAATATTTACTCCTATATACATAGTGCAGTAGTATAGTGTGTGTGGTGTGTGTGTGGGTGTGTGTGCACGCACACTCATACATAATAAAATATAGATAATAAATATGAGAGTTCCTGAAGCAGATTGCTTGTTGTTCTAGATTCCAGTGCCTGTAGTCTCTTGTGTCTCTCTTATAAATGTCCAATCTTTATTTCAAAAAAAATCAATACATACAAACATATGCCTATCTGTAGAAACACACACAGATATCACTGCCTGTTTATCTTTAGCTGTCCTGGAGTTTATCATTCTATTAATCAACACACATGGACAGCCTTAGCTAGCTTTGTTATCATTTGATTATTCCAGCTCCTCTGTTGCTGAAACTTTCACCAGTACATTGTTACCTTATTAACTCAGTCTCATTCCAAAGCTTTGCTGACTCTGATTCAAATCACAGGAAATGATGTTCACCATCACCACTTGTTCTGGTGACCTTTACTGGCTTCCAGAATCAATGCTCTGCTTTTAAGATCCTCGTCCATTTTTAGAAAACCCCTAATTACTACCCCAGTATAGCAACATTATGAGGGAGTGTCTCGACCCAAAACACTGACCGTCCGTTTCCCTCCCCGAGAGCTGCATGGCTCACTGAGTCCCTCCAGATCCTTTCTCAGTTGCACTCTGATGACTTTGAACACTTTACATGAGAATGGGCCTTTTTTTTGTTCAAATTGTGCTCTATCTTCTAAAAATTATAGACCATTTATGTTTAATTGACATTTGCGCATGTGACAATAACTTGATTTTGCCTTTGACTTTGAGCATGCCCTTCGTGATCTCCGCAACCTGCTCCAGACTCAGGGTCATGGAGTCGTGAAGCCCAGGAACAGGCCCTGCGGCCAACCTGTCCCTGCTGACAGCTTCACCCATCTGCACTAATTCCCTGTTCCTGCATTAAGCTTGCAGCGCTCAGTGCTCTTCACATTCTGGCCTTCTGATTACACTTAAGTGGATTCAATTCTCCACCCACAGGCGTGCCATACCCAGGATTCCTCCCTAATCCTCTTGCTCTCCCTGCCTCTCTCTTCTTTCTTTGGCAGTAGAATGGAACAATGGCATTTTACAGCAAAGGAACAGGCACCTCAGCCTGCCGTGTTCTGCCTGTACTTATCCTACGCTTTTTCTCTTCACTGTCAAGTACAATTTACGTCTAATTTATATTTTTGTGGGTTATTCTGTACCTATGTGCTTGTGATCCTATTGCAAGCAGGTTTTTCATTGTACCGGTATGTCACTGTACTCGTCCACGTGACTTTCCACATTCCCATCCACTCCACTCTAGCTCTCACCCCACACACTAGGACCAATGTACAGTGGCTCCGGTTTCCTCCCACCAACTCGTTAATCTGTGGGAGGAATAATGAACAAACTCCACACAGAAAGCACCCAAGGTCTGGATTGAACCCTGGTCTCTGTTCTCTGCAGCTGGAAGCAGCAGTTCTTCTCGTGGCGCCACTGAAAGCTCCTAATTCTCCCTTTAATCAAACTCTCAGTTCCCGGCCTTACATCTCCTTACTTGGTTCTGAAGCAGGAAGTTTTCCTGTAAAACACTTTGGAACATGTTTTGCCAGTTTCTGACGCTCTGTGAGTCGAAATCAGTTGAATTTGCAGAAAAAGTGAAGGCAGTATAGACCAATTCAGCAACGTAACCGTGTCCCGTGCATACTTGTAGCGAAGTGAGGACTACAGGGTCAAAATAATCTTATGGAGACACAGGAAGAGCCATTCAGCCCATTGGGTTTATGCTGCCTCCCAGCAGAACAATTCCATTGGTTCTATTCCCCTCTCTTCTTACACCCTGTACCATTGTAAATGCCCATGGCATCCCTTTGTTGACTTTCCCTTTTTCTCCACACCCCACCTCCACTCCTACCCACCACTCACTCACACCCACCCCCCCACTTGTAATAATAAGCCCAGAACAAAGGAAACCAGCTTTCCCTGGAGATGGATTTCTTCCTCCTGGGCCAGAATCAAAATCCTGACTGGCTTATGCCATTTGGCTCTTTGTAACAAGACTCTTTTTGTCTCTACTCGAAATGCTTAGACCAAACGATGCTGTCAGCACTGGAAACAAATTATTTCTATTTGTTTTCCTTAATCGGTTGAGGTGAAGTCTTCAAGGGTCAAAGCAAGACTTCAGTACAGTATTATGCTACCTCTGCCGTCCCATTAACTGCCTCTCAGTAACAGACCTTCCTGTTCGGTAGGACCTGTTCTAAATATTTTTAACACGAGCTGTCGATGTTGTTTAACATTTCTCTGATGGGTGATTTTGGGTGATTACACAACGTCACGGCTGGGTTTAGGCTCAATCCCTGTATGCTTCTGCACTCTCCTCATCAGTCAGGGAGCCTGACCGCTGCGGGGCAATAGGCCACCCTCCTCTTTCCCAAGAAGGTTGAAAGGGGTCAGCTGGCTTCTGCAGCCGGGAGCTCCATCTGCTCAGGGGTGGTGCTGCACGCATGGGGTCTGAGGTGGGAGAGCGATGTCAGACTCTGCTGTCTGTTTCTGTGAGGCTCAGGCCATGAGCTGCATCCCCCAGTGTCGATACCAATGTCACTGTGCATTCACAGAGTGGTTTGGCTTTCTCTGTTGGAACTGGATACGATCCAGAAAAAAGTAGTACAATTCACAGTCAGCAATTCTTTGCATCATTTCAAGCACATGTTGTGTATTTGGATTTTCAGAAGGCCTTCGACAAGGTGCCGCACATGAGGCTGCTAAACAAGATAAGGGCCCATGGAATTACGGGAAGGTTACATACGTGGATAGAGCGTGTTGATTGGCAGGAAACAGAGAGTGGGAATAAAGGGATCCCATTCTGGTTGGCTGCCGGTTACCAGTGGTGTTCCACAGGGGTCCCGTGTTGGAGCCGCTTCTTTTTACATTGCATATCAATGATTTGGATTATGGAATAGATGGCTTTGTGGCTAAGTTTGCTGATGATACAAAGATAGGCAGTGCTGAGGAACAGAGAGTCTGCAGAGAGACTTGATAGATCGGGGAATGGGCAAAGAAGTGGCAATGAATTACAATATTGGAAAGTGTACGGTCATGCACTTTGGTAGAAGAAATAAATGGGCAGACTATTATTTAAAATGGGGAGAGAATTCAAAGTTCTGAGATGCAACGGGACTTGGGAGTTCTCGTGCAGGTTGAGTCAGTGGTGAAGAAGGCGGAACGCAATGTTGGCAATCATTTCTAGAGGAATAGAGTATAGGAGCAGGGATGTGATGTTGAGGCTCTATAGGCACTGTTAAGACCTGACTTGGAATACTGTGTGCAGTTTTTGGGCTCCTTATTTAAGAAAGGATGTGCTGACATTGGAGAGGGTTCAGAGAAGATTCACTAGAATGATTCCGGGAATGAGAGGTTAACATATGAGGAAACGTTTGACCGCTCTTGGACTGTACTGCTTGAGTTTAGGAAGAATGAGGGGGGACCTCATAGAAACATGTCGAATGTTGAAAGGCATGGACAGAGTGGGATGTGGCAAAGTTGTTCTCATGGTGGGGAGTCTAGTATGAGAGGACATGACTTGAGGTTTGCAGGGTGCCCATTCAGAACAGAGATGTGGAAAAAATTTTAGCCAGAGGGTGGTGAATCTGTGGAATTTGTTGCCATGGGCAGCAGTGGAGGCCAAGTCATTGGGTGAATTTAAGGCAGAGATTGATAGGTATCTGAGTAGTCAGGGCATCAAAGGTTATGGTGAGAAGGTGGGGGAATGGGACTAAAGGGGAGATTGGATCAGCTCATGATGAAATGGCGGAGCAGACTCGATGGGCCAAATGGCCGACTTCTGCTCCTTTGTCTTATTGTCTTCTGGTCACAGGCCTTTGTGGAGCTCTATCTCACGTTTATTAGAACATAAGACACAGGAGCAGGATTAGGCCACTCAGCCCATTGACTCTGCTCCACCATTCCACCATGGCTGATCTATTATCCCTCTCAACCCCGTTCTCCTGTCTTTTCCCAGTAACCTTTTACTTATCAAGAACCGATCACCCTCTGTTTTAAGTATACCCAGTGACTTGACCACCACAGCCGTCTGTGTCAAAGAAGTTCACATATTCACCTCCCTCTACCTCCTCATCTCTGCTCTAAACAGACGTCCTTCTATTCTGGACTCCTCCACGGTAGGAAACATCCTCTCTACATCCACTTCTGTCGTGGCCTTTCGATATTTGAAACGCTTCAATGAGATACTCACTCATTCTTCTAAACGCCAGCAAGCACAGGCCTAGAGCTATCAGACACATCTCATATATTAACCTTTTCATTCCCAGTATCGATCTTGTGAACCTCCTAGGGACGCTCTCCAATGCCAGCACATCCTTTCTTCCATAAGGGGCCTAAAACGGCTCACAATACTCCAGGTGTAGTCTGATCAATGTCCTATAAAGCCTCAGCATTACATCCTTGCTTTATATTCTGGTCCTCGTGAAATGAATTCTAACATTGTATTTGCCTTCCTTAACCGACTTAATCTGCAAGTGAAGTCAAAGTCAAAGTAATTTATTATCAAGGTGTGTATATGTCACCATATACCATGGTGAGATTCATTTTCTTGCAGGCATTTACAGGAAAATGTTTTTAAAACAATAGAATTTATGAAAATCTATATATAAATAAAGACTGACAAACATCCAATGTGCAAAGCAAGACAAACTGTGCAAATAATAAATAAATAGATGGGTAGATAGATAATACTGAGAACTCAAGTTGCAGAGTCCATGAAAGTGAGTCGGTGGGTTGCGAGTCAGAGTTGAGGTGCAGAAATTTGTGTCTTTACAAGTGCGGGTCACACCATTTCAATCACAGACCTTCACACCACTTTAAATGTGGGCCTTTACAAAGTTTCAAGCACACAGCTTCACATTATTGGAAAGACAAACCTTCACATCATTTCAAGCACCTTCCTTCTCCTTTTCAGCCCATTCACTTGCATTACAGAAGCCCCATTGCATGAATGAAATCAAACTTAAGGGAGAATCAAAAAGATCCATTGATGGGACAGAACTGCTTTGTTCTATATTGTGGACAGCACTGCAGAAAAGCTGAGCAGAACATCACCGGAGCACACGGCAACTAGGATGGAGAGAGGTGCTGTGGTTGGTGCTGCTCCAGCTCCCAGGGTTCGATGGTGACCTGTCCCTCATGTTCTCACTATGACTGCATGAATTTCTCCCAGATGCTCTGATTCCCCCCCCCCCCATGTAAAGATGTGCAAATGGGAGAGCTGTTTGATTCTTGAACCATCAAGCACAACCCCAGTCACTACAGTTTAGCAACACTATGTCCACTTCGATCACTTTGCACTAAAATGGATATTTTTGTCCTAATTATTTTCTTTTCTTGTAACACTTAGGTTTAATGTATACTTTTCTTGTGATGCTCTGTGCCTGCAATGCTGTTGCAGGTAAGTTTTTCATCGCACCTGCACATACGTGTACTTATACATTTGACAATCAACTTGACTTTGACTTTGGTTGCAGTACCTTGTCCCTAGTGTGCAGGTGGTAGAAGGATCGCTGTGGGCAGGGGGAGAAGGTTTAGAGTTGAGGGGTGAATAGCAACAGGGAAATATGTGAGGGAATAAGATTGGGACAAATACATTTAAGAAAGTATGAGAAGTTATAAAAAAAAAAGCTATTGAACCACACTGAAGACTGAACCAAGAAATGGGCTTTAATTTTGTTTAAGGAAAGGCATTATCTCATTTGAGGTAGTTCAGAAAACGTTCACCAGGATGATCCCAGGGTATAGAGGGGCTATCCAATGAGGAAAGGCCAAATAAGCTTGGGCTCAACTCACTGGAGTTTTGAAGAACGAAAGATAATCTTATTGAAATATATCAAGTCTTAGTGGTGAAGCTAGACAGGGTAACTGTAGAGAAGGGCTTCTGCTCATGAAAGAATCCAGAACCAGATGTTATGGTCAAGAAAAAGGAGGTACCCAATAAATCTGAGATGAGGAAGAAAAGTTTTGTTCTCTCAAAGTCTTTGAAATTCCTTGCCAGACAGGGATTCAGAGACAGGGACCTTGGGCACATTTAAGGCTGAGCTAGATAGCTATCTAATCAGTAAGGTAATCGAAGGTTGCAGGGAAAAGGCAGAAGGTTTTGTTGCCGCAAAACAACAAATTTCATGACATATGTCAGCAATAATAAAGCTGACTCTGATTCTTTAGGGGTGTGGGATCAGCTTCAACCTCATTGCATGTTGGAGCGGATTTGAGAGACTCTACTAAATCTACTAAATCTCTACTAAATCTCTACTAAATCTCCCTCTCCTTATGGTTTTTGAGTAGAGGAGGAAAGAGGGTTCAGAGAGCACTAAGAAGGGAATTCCTAATGTTAGGATCCAGGCAGCTGACAACACGGCTGTAGATGGTCCAGCGATTTACTAGCAGTGATACGTTCCAACTCCAGATTACAGTATAAACACAAGAGTGCTGATGAAGGGTCTTGGCCTGAAGCATTATCTGTTAATTCCTCTCCATAGATGCAGTCTGACCTGCCGAGTTTCTCCCGCAGTTTCTGTTGCTCCAGAGTACAATAAATCACTCTGAGACTGGATTACCATCTGTGAGTTTATCTGAGTTTAAATTACTATCAATTCAGGCAGAATGCAGATTATTGGCCAATTCTTTTCCCTCTTGGGAGTTCCTCTCGCCTTTTCCTGGTACCAGTTTCCAGTATGTAGTTCTATCACCCACATTATTTCCTGCACACTTCCAGGATCAATAAATTTTGACATTCTGTGAGAGTTGGCCACCAGTGTGCTGGCAAAGTTTCAACATGTGAGGAGTTAATTGCCAATGCTGCCTACAATAGAGGGATCAGCTCTGAAGCTATCGATTTATCCATTTGATTCTCCCAAAAGTTTGTTTTCAGTCACACAACAGGGGTCCGAAGTGTTAACTTGTTAATTGGCCTAAGGGGAGCCATTGTTCATATTTCCAAATGTTGCCAGCTATTTGCAAAGAGACTTCAAATTCCAACATCCACACATCACTCTGCTCAGCTCCTGTCCCCGAACGCACATCAAAGGGCCACTCAGCTTGATTGACAGCAGTTGCAACACCTTCAGTAAAATATTTTTAAAATCTGCAGATGCTGGAAATCTGAATTAAAAACAGAAAATGCGGGAAACACTCTGCAGGTCAGGAGGCAGCAAGCAATCTGCAGGAATTGAAACTGGAATTGGTTTATTACTGTCACATGTACCGAGATACAGTGAAAGGCTTGTCTTGCGAACTGTTAATACGGGTCATATCGTTACACATTGAGGCAGAACAATCTAAAAAATGAACAGAATGCAAAATGAAGTGTTTAATAGCTACAAAGAAAGTAAAGTGCAGGTAAACAATAAAGTTCAAGATTCTAATGAGGTAGATTGTGAAGTCAAGACTTCATCATATCATTCAAGACATCCGTTCAAGAGTCTGATAACAGTAGGATAGAAGTTTTCCTTGAGCCTGGTGGCTTACAGGCTTTTGTGTCTTCTGCCCAATGGAAGAGGGGAGCAGAGAGAATGTTCACTTAATAGGGACTGGTTGTAGCACAGACTGGTATGGAATTAATGCCCTTGAATAGAAAAGCCTACAAAATTAGTGGAGACAGTCCAGTTCATCACGGGTAAAGCCCTAACCACTACTGAGCACATTTATAACTGAGATTTGTTGCAGGAAAGCAGCATCCATCATCAAGGACCAGAATGATCCGGATGGGTCCGGTGGAATTCCTCAATGAGCGATGGATCCAAGATGAAACTGGATGCCACCCAGACCTGTCCTTCAGGCCGTACCTTTCCCAGTCAATCAGGCATTGCATACCCCGTCCACGATGTCATGAATCCATCAACCGTCAAACCACGGACACTGAACTACCTTCCGCCATACTTGGTTCTGGAGGTGCAGGCTCAGGTGGGTTGAGAGGTCCATGGACAATGGACTTGAAACAGAACATGTGGAAGGTGGGTGTGATCCTGAGAGACAGTGGCAGCTGGAGATGGTAAGTGACTGGGTTGATGCGATGGGTAATCTTTAAGGGACCATTGAACCGGGGTGGAGCTTGCAGGAGTAAGTGTACAGGGGCAGAGCTCTGGTGGACAACCGGACATGGTCCCCACGCCATAGCAGTCTAGCTGGGTGCTGACAGTGGTCAGCCTGGCAGGAGTAAGTGTACAGGGGCAGAGCTCTGGTGGACAACCGGACATGGTCCCCACGCCATAGCAGTCTAGCTGGGTGCTGACAGTGGTCAGCCTGGCAGGAGTAAGTGTACAGGGGCAGAGCTCTGGTGAACAACCGGACATGGTCCCCACGCCATAGCAGTCTAGCTGGGTGCTGACAGTGGTCAGCCTGGCAGGAGTAAGTGTACAGGGGCAGAGCTCTGGTGGACAACCGGACATGGTCCCCACTCCATAGCAGTCTAGCTGGGTGCTGACAGTGGTCAGCCTGGCAGGAGTAAGCACAGTTGGCAGTTAGGACATCCCTCCGTGTCCTCTTCCCAGCACTCTGGCATTGGCGAACCGGGGTCCTGGAGGACGGGACCTTCACTGTTGTCTCCTCTGTAGAGAAGAATGGGGGCTGGTAGCCATGAAGTGCTTCATATGGCAGAGGAGGTGTGCAGATTATGGGATAGTTCAGCCCAGAGCAGATGATTAGAAGTGGCGAAGCTTTGCAGAAACGTCTCCTCTCGCTGACTGGCTTTCTGACTGACCACTGCTCTGTGGATGATAGCCAGAGAACAAACTCCTTGAGGTGCGGAGGAAGGAACAGAAGGCTTACCAGAAGTGGAAGATGAATTGCGTGCCCCAGTCCAACACAATGTCCTGAAGGCACAGCACATTTTGGAAAACCAGGTCCAGTGTTTCAGTGGCCAATGGAAGTTTGGGGAGGGTAATGAATGGGAACAGTGGTGAAGTGTGTGGTCCACAGCAGCAGACCAGGTTAGCCAGGAAGTCAGTGAGTTGGTGAGGGAGGTGAGAGGGGTGGTGATTCGGCTGTAGTTTCTGATGAAACAGCGGCAGAAGTTGGAGAAGCCAAAGAAGCGCAGTAGTGGTTTGAAGAGCACCACTGGGGCCATTCAATGATGGCACACTCTTTTTCTGCATCCATGGGTATGCCTTGTGGTGAAAGGATATAACCCTGGAAGGAAACCCAGATAGGTGTGAAGTGGTTCATTTTGGTAGGTCAAATACGATGGCAGGATATAGTATTAATGGTAAGACTTCTGGCAGTCGTGGAGGATCAGAAGGATCTCAGGGTCTGAGTCCATTGGACACTCAAAGCGGCTGTGCAGGTTGACTCAGTGGTTAAGAAGGTATTTGGTGCATTGAGCTTCATCAACTGTTGGATTGAGTTTAAGAGCCGAGAGGTAATGTTGCAGCTGTATAGGACCCTGGTCAGACTCCACTTGGAGTACTGTGCTCAGTTCTAGTCGCCTCACTACAGGACGGATGTGGAAACCATAGAAAGGGTGCAGAGGAGATTTACAAGGATGTTGCCTGGATTGGAGAGCATGCCTTATGAGAATAGGTTGAGTGAACTTGTCATTTTATCCTTGGAGTGACAGAGGATGAGAGGTGACCTGATAGAGGTGTATAAGATGATGAGAGGCATTGATAGTGTGGATAGTTAGAGGCTTTTTCCCCCAGGGCTGAAATGGCTAACACAAGAGGGCATAGCTTTAAGGTGCTTGGAAGCGGTACAGAGGAGATATCAGGGGTAAGTTTTTTATGCAGAGAGTGGTGAGTGTGTGGAATGGGCTGCTGGCGATGGTGGTGGAGGTGGATACAATAGGGCCTTTTAAGAGACTCTTGGGTAGATACATAGAGCTTAGAAAAATAGAGGGCTATCAGTAACCCTAGGTAATTTCTGAAGTAAGTATATGTTCGGCACAGCTTTGTGGGCCGAAGGGCCTGTATTATGCTGCAGGTATTCTATGTTTCTATGAAATGACTGGGGCATGGAACTGGCAGTTTTCTAACTTGCAGTACGGCTGGTTTTCGACAAGACTCAGAAAGACTGAATGGACATAACTGACATGGTATTGGGGCTCCTTGGAGAAGATGAGGATGGCATTGAGTTAGATGAATATATACCTGCGTAGCATGTCTCAGAGGATCACGTTGATGAAGGCTTGGAAAATGGCTGGACTGCTGGAAATTCCGAAAAGCATCACCAAGTATTTGTAGTAGCCTGTGTTTGTTCTGAACACAATCTGCCGTTCATGTCCCTGACTGATCTTGATCATGTTGTAAGCAATCCGTAGATCCAGTTTGGTGAAGATCTGGGCCCCGCAGGGTGTTTCAAATGGGCTATCCATCAAGGAGAGAGGGTAGCGGTCCTTAGTGGTGATTTTGTTGAGTCCATGGTAGTCAACGCAGGAAGAAAGATCCCCATCTTCCTTTTTGACAAAGAAGAATTGTGCACCAGCTGGGGACTGGGATGGCTGAATGCTGCCATGCTGTAGCTCTTCAGAGATGTAGTCATTCATGGCTTGGGTGTCAGGAGAACAGACAAGTTTGGGAAGGGGTGGTGCCGCCCAGGAGGAGGTTGGCAGTGCAGTTGTGTGGTCTGTCAGGTGGCAGGGTGCTGATTTCCCTTCTACTGAAGGTGATTGATAGATAGACAGATAGATAGATAGATACTTTATTCATCCCCATGGGGAAATTCAGCTTTTTTCCAATGTCCCATACACTTGCTGTAGCAAAACTAATTACATACAATACTTAACTCAGTAAAAAAAATATGATATGCATCTAAATCACCGTCTCAAAAAGCATTAATAGCTTTTAAAAAGTTCTTAAGTCCTGGAGGTAGAATTGTAAAGCCTAATGGCATTGGGGAGTATTGACCTCTTCATCCTGCTGAGGAGCATTGCATTGATAGTAACCTGTCACTGAAACTGCTTCTCTGTCTCTGGATGGTGCTATGTAGAGGATGTTCAGAGTTATCCATAATTGACCGTAGCCTACTCAGCGCCCTTCGCTCAGCTACCAATGTTAAACTCTCCAGTCCTTTGCCCACGACAGAGCCCGCCTTCCTTACCAGCTTATTAAGACGTGAGGCGTCCCTCTTCTTAATGCTTCCTCCCCAACACGCCACCACAAAGAAGAGGGCGCTCTCCACAACTGACCTATAGAACATCTTCAGCATCTCACTGCAGACATTGAATGACGCCAACCTTCTTAGGAAGTATATTCGACTCTGTGCCTTCCTGCACAAGGCATCTGTGTTGGCAGTCCAGTCAAGCTTCTCGTCTAACTGTACTCCCAGATACTTGTAGGTCTTAACCTGCTCCACACGTTCTCCATTAATGATCACTGGCTCCATATGAGGCCTAGACCTCCTAAAGTCCACCACCATCTCCTTGGTCTTGGTGATATTGAGACGCAGGTAGTTTGAGTTGCACCATATCACAAAGTCCTGTATCAGTTTCCTATACTCCTCCTCCTGTCCATTCCTGACACACCCCACTATGGCCGTGTCATCAGCGAACTTCTGCACATGGCAGGACTCTGAGTTATATTGGAAGAGTTTCCTCTGTTTCTACAGATTTATGGTGTGAAATCAGCTGAGCGTGCAGGCAGATGTTCTGGCAAGTGTGTCCCCAGCTCAGTAGTGAACCGGATGACCAGGCAAGGTGAGGATCACAAGTTGAGAGCCAAGGGTGACCCGAGATGAGAGGAGTGGTAGGTGAGTCGATAAGGAGGAACTGGATAGATTTACGGTATTCTCTGATGCTCACACCCACAGGCCGTGAGCATATTCTGATCATCCCAGACCACAAGGGATATCAATCAATGGTCGTGATGCAGAAAGGGTGAGAGATAGACTCAGAAGAGAATCCAAGCTGCACACACAGTGTCCAGTCCAGTAAGTTGCCTGCTGTGCCAGAATCCACCAGAACCTCCTGCGTGTGTAGACCAATCGGGGTATGGAAGAGCACACAGGTCTATGGTGCTGGAACAAAAGGACAGGGGAGCTTACCAAGTAGAGGACCGCTTCTCTCTACCTGGTGGTACTGTGTTACCATACGCAGTAGACATTTCACCCATCCTGTCAGGAAATATAGATGAGGCTAGACCCAAAAGCTGAGCAGCAGAGACAATCTGGCAGTAAACAATATTTTACTAATAAACCGCAAAATAACAAGCCACGAGGGATCACCAAACAAGGGAGAACAGATATTTAACAAGAAAAAGGCAACAATGCAATTGAAGACTCAGAGCCATGGGTTGAGGCTAGCTGGTTCAGTGGGTGAACAAAGGACTATAGATAAGAGCTGGATTTAAATAGGCTGCAGGTGATGAGTTGGAAACGAGTAGCAGCTGAATCTTATAAGCTAGCTAGATACTGGAAGGAGTAATCGCATTGTGTAGGCCTGACACTTCGCACTGAAGTTGATTCTTTTAGTTGTATTTTCATCTTTCTTGTAAAAAATTTGTATATAATTTATGTTTCCCTTGTGAATGCAGCTTACGTAAAACTGCAGCAATAAGTTTTTCTTTGCGCCTGTGCATACACATATTTGTGCATTTGCCCATAAACTCAACTTTGACTTAGATTCTGACATTGATTACTGAGATCTTCCAATATTTTTTCTTTACGTTAGTGATGTCTTCCTTGTCAGCTGCTGGTCAGAGAGTAATGCCCAAGGGACAAGAGTATCAGATCAAGTTGAGTTTATTGTAATGTGCATAAATCTAAGAGGTGTAGGTAAAATGAAAAAAACGCCCGTAGCGGCACATAGGTATGGACAGCACACGTACAATAAATTATAGATAAATGATAAAAGACAGTGAAGTCAAAGCCTGTGCAAAAAAAAATTACAATCAATGACCAGTTCATGGCAGTGCAAGAGAGGGACTTGTGGCCGAGGTAGGATTTAGCGTTGTGCAGGCTGGTTCAAGTATGTGATGGTTGTATGAAAGTAGTTGTTCCTGAACCTGATGTTGAGGGAATTTATTCTTCTATAGCTCCTGCCCAATGGTAGCAGTGACAAGAGGCCATAACCCAGACGTTGGGGTCTTTGATGACTGATGCCACCTTCTTGAGGGGGTGCCTCCTGTAGATGCTTATAGTTGCCATGGTAGCAGTAGCGGTTAGTGCGACGTTATTACAGCTCGGTGCGTCAGTAGCATAGCGGTCAGCACAATGCCATTACAGCTCAGGGTGTTGGAGCTCAGAGCCCTCTGTAAGCACTCGTATGTCTTCCCCATAACCACCTGAGCTTTCTCCAGGTGCTCCTGTTTCCTTACAGTCCAAAGACGTATTGTTTAGAAGATTAATTGGTCATTGTAAGTTGTCCTGCCCTGTGATCACACTATAGATAGAAATAGATGGATAGCTGACGGTACAGCTTGGTGGTCCAGAGGGACCTGGCCTGCCCTGTATCTCTAAATAAACTCAACTATGCTGTGCCCACCTCCTTGATACATGCAGAAATGAGAGAATGCTCCACAGTCAGGCGTGCTGTCATTTCAGCAGGGTTTAAAATAAAGCCTCCTTGCCATTGTTTTCAAAGGGTTTATGAAATTTACCCTTAAGTCCACAAGGTATAGGAGCAGAATTAGGCCATTCGGCCCATCGAGTACTCTGCTGACATTTGTAATCCCATTATCCTGCCTTCTCCCTGTAATCCTTAACTACCCCCCTTGCTAATCAAGATCTATCAATCTCTGTTTTAAATACGCTCCATGACATGGGCTCCACAGCATCACATCCATCCTTCGGAATGGTTGATATTTGTCCTCCACTAATATCACCAGTTCTTCATCATTATCTCTGGGATCTAAATCCCGGAATTTCCTCTCCAGCAGCACTATGGGAGCACCTTCACCAGGAGGACCACAGCGGTTTGAGGAAGCAGCCATCACCTAAGGGCCTGCGAATTCCTCATCTTTGGGCTTCATAAGATCCTGAGTGGTGCCGACATGGTGGGTGTGGAGAAGATGTTTCATCTCCAAAGATTTCAAAGGTACATTTAATGTCAAAAAAATGTATACAATAGCCATCCTGAAATGCTTTTTCTTTGCAACCATCCACGGAAACAGAGGAGTGCCCCGAAGAATGAACCCCAAAATCCCCCCCAGCGAGCAACCATCTCCCCTCCCTCCACCGGCAAGAAAACCATCGGCACCCGCCACCGAGCACTCAAGCATGAGCAAAGCAACGGCAAAGACGCAGACTTGCAGTTACCCCGAAGACTTCGCAATTCATCCAGTATTCGACATACCACAGGCTCTCTCTCTCTCTCCCTAATGAGGGAGAAAGTGATTTCTTCATCTTCACAGTGAGCGGGGAGACATAACAAACAACTCGCTGGTTTGCGATGTTAAAAGTCTGTTACATCGATTCTTTTTTTCTAGCTCTGTGCACACAGCCGTAGATACTCCAACACACCGGACACCACACGGATCTCCTGCCATGCCACCGACCTTCGATCCGCCCATCTCCAGGGCGCTGAGATCCTGGGCCTCCAAAGCCAAGCCGGACTCTTAGGCCGAGCTGTTGGCGTGCCGAACAACAACGGCCAGTTATGAAACCCCAAGAGCAGGTCCCATTCCCGCAAAGAGCCGTAGTCAGCGTGTAACTCCAGGTCAGGGTCTTCAAAAGAACCCCGAAAGGGAAAAATAAAAATATTAAAGATGGAAATAGAGCTGTTTGCGAAGATGCAAGCAAAGGAGTCACCGATTAGCGTCATCATCACTCCGCTCCGCCTCCAATATATTTATAGGAGAATCTAGAACTAGGCAATCACTGATCGAAATCGAGTGGTTATCATTTCAGACACAGGGGAGTTGAATTGTTTTTCTCTATCAGAGGGCTGTGAGTCATTGGATTTCGCTTTCTTGAAGGAGAATGGAATAATTTTCAGGAGAGACAGAGAAGCAAATAAGGTGAAAGATTAATGTAAGGAGGCAGGAATGCAAAGTCTAGATTATAATCAAATCAGCCCTGATTTTACTACATGGGGGAAAAGTATCGAGAGAGTGAGCTGCCTGCTCCTACTCCTAAATTGTAATTTGCTTGAATACAAATAATTAAAAAAGTTAACCTGGTTACTATTGCAATTGATTTGTGGGATCTTGATGTGCACAGCTTGGTTGCAGACTTCCCTGAATTACAATAGTAGGGTAGCCTCTCTTGGCGTAATATCACTGTGCTGGCTGAGTTGTTGTGTTTGGGTTACTGAGCTGGGACACAAAGCTACAATATAGAGCATAGTGCAGCACAGGAACAGGCCATTCAGCCCACCTTTTCTGTGCCAACCAAGATGCTACATTAAACTAATCTCATCAGCCTGCACATGATCTGTATCCGGAACATTTTTCTTTGGACATGTGAGCTTCACTACTTTGTGGTTTTTAATATCTTTGGTTTTAAATGCAAAAAATTAATTTACTCAGTAATTTGTTTGCATTAAAGGTAAATTGTACATGGAGATGAAAAGTTTAGAGGGATATAGACCAAATACTGGCAAGGGGAGTGAGTATAATTGAGAATCTTGGTCAGGATGGACCAGTTGGGCCAAAGGGCCTGTTTCTATGCTGTATGATTCAGTGACTCTAAATTGTTGTTCCCATTTCCCAGTTGCCCTCCCCTGTTGAACTTATTTGAAAAGGACCACAGGCAACATTTGCTTAATTCAGTGGGTATTTGATTATTCACTATTGTAGTCTGCATGGAGTGTAGACTGTTCCATCTGCGGCACTAGACTTTCTGAACTGGACTGAAACATGTGACACGTGGTGTGGCTGTGCTAACTGCCTGACATAGATTCTGAAGACAATTACGATGCTACCATCAAAATGAGAGGCAAAGAGGGGTTTAATTATGAGAGAGGCAGACAGACAGACACAGACAGAGGCAGAGAGAGCAAGATTGAGAGAGAGAGAAAGAGCAGCCTGATTAATCATTAGCGTTCAACACCCATCCACAATTAATGTATTTGATTCTGATTCTGAGCCTGAGTCATTCCTGCCTTTTCCCAGAGGGAAGAGAACTCTTGGTCCTGTTCTTCAAGTTCTCAGGTGGCAAAGCAATAAACACTTCCCTACAAAGGTGAGCAAGTCTCTGCTTTTACTCTGAGGTATCAGCAAGGACGATCTCAGAGTATGAATTGCTCCAAGCTGTAACTTTGAATGTCAATTGTGATTTAACGTCTTGGGTTCAGATTTTGTAGATGAAGACCTTGGGGGAAGATTTGTGTTACTGTTGGAATTCTCACCTTTTGTATGTGCCAGTAAAGTGAGTGCTCACAATCCCACTCCTGTGGGTGCAAAGAAACCCCACAGCACAATTTGAGGAACTGCGTTCTTGAAATTTCTCATAACAAGGCTATAGGCCAAGGATAAATTATTACCCAAAAGATCCAGACTAGATTTCTAGATTTCCACAAAAAAATAAATATTTAAAATAGACCACAGACAAAAGAAAAGGATACAGTATATTGCCAGTGCTACTGAATGCAGAACGAGAAACATAATCCCTTCCCTGTGCTAAAGCTTGGTCATATCATATCTGTCATATGTCCACAGGCATAAGCTCTCACATGTTTGTGATACTGAAGTATTTCAGATGTAGCTTATTATAACCTTCTGGTTAAGATGGTGCTACTGAATGTGTGCAACAGTTTACTAGATAGGCAAGAAATTCAATGAAAGACGTCACTAAAGACAGCTTTGCTGAGGTCAAGATGCTGTTCATCGATTATAGCTCAGCATTTAATACAATCATTCCCACAATCCTGATTGAGAAGTTGTAGAACCTAGGCCTCTGTACCTCCCTCTGCAATTGGAACCTTGACTTCCTAGCTGGAAGACCTCAACCTGTGTGGATTGGCGATAACATATCCTCCTCACTGATGACCAACATTGGCGCACCTCAGGGGTGTGTGCTTAGCCCACTGCTCTACTCTCTATACACATGACTGTGTGGCTAGGCATAGCTCAAATACCATCTACAAATTTGCAGACAACACAACCGTTGTTGGTAGAATCTCAGGTGGTGACGAGAGGGCTTATAGGAGTGAGATATGCCAACTAGTGGAATGGTGCCGCAGCAACAACCTGGCACTCAACGTCAGTAAGACGAAAGAGCTGATTGTGAACTTCAGGAAGGGTAAGACGAAGGAACACATACCAATCCTCATAGAGGAATCAGAAGTGGAGAGAGTGAGCAGTTTCAAGTTCCTGGGTGTCAAGATTTCTGAGGATCTAACCTGGTCCCAACATATTGATGTAGTCATAAAGAAGGCAAGACAGTGGCTATACTTTATTAGGAGTTTGAAAAGATTTGGCACGTCAACAAATACATTCAAAAACTTCTATAGATGTACAGTGGAGAGCATTCTGACAGGCTGCATCACTGTCTGACATGGAGGAGCTACTGCACAGGACTGAAAGAAGCTGCAGAAGGTTGTAAATCTAGTCAGCTCCATCTTGGGCACTAGCCTACAAAGTACCCAGGACATCTTCAGGGAGTGGTGTCTCAGGAAGGCAGTGTCCATTAATAATGACCTCCAGCACCCAAGGCATGCCCTTTTCTCACTGTTACCATCAGGTAGAACAGTGGTCACCAACCTTTTTAAGCCCAAGATCCCCTACCTCGGCCTTAGTGAAAGGCAAGATCGACTCCAAATCGATTAGTTACACGCATGCGCACCGGGGCAGAAAAGACTGGAAGTAGAAATAATGTATAAACACCAGGGTTACACACCCCTTTTTGCACCACGGATTGGTTTAATATTGACAATATTCTTGCAGACCGGCCGACGGCGGGGTGGGGGGGTGGTGTTAAATACAACCGGAATACAGCGACACTCGAAGCAGGCTCCTTATGTCTAGTCTATTCTGCAACTTAGTTTTCGTGGCTCTCGGCACTTAGCTTCTGTCCCGCGCTGCTCACGTTTTTTTCTGCTCACAATACTCAATGGGTCTGTCTTTAAGTGCAGGGTGCTTGGAGTCAAGGTGCCAAAGCAGTTTTGAGGGCTTCATTGCCTCATTAGACAGCCTCCAGGCCCGAACTCCAGCCTCCCGCCCGCCCACCGCCAGCCGCCTTGGCTGGTGCAGCTTGTTGTGGGTGGGGTGAGAGGACAAGGTAAGGGTCAGAGGTCCCCGTGCTGTGGCAGTCACAGTCCAGAAAGAGCGACCAACCAAGTGAGGAGTGCGACAGGACGCATACCCGCCCCCCTTGTAGAATCTATCGGCCAACAAAGGTTTGTTTCAGTAGATCGCAGTGAGGTAGCTGCTCTGATACTTATGAAACCCTGAGCCCGAATTAGGTCGTCTGCGAATATTTTAGCACCGGGTTCCCCACGAACGTTCAGTGTGGTAAACAGGTTTAGAGGCGGCACCCATCTGTTCGTGCTCCAGGCCAGTAGCATCGACACTTCCCGCAGGCCACGCTCCGGGCCAGTAGCAATAGCACTTCCCGAGGCCAACCAGTGATCCCTGGCACGAGGGTGTCACTGCGTTTAGGCGACTGATGACCTCGCATGGGTTCAAGTTCAACAATGGGCGTAACAGGGAATGAGGAAAGGTGCAGCTGACTCATATCATTTCCTCGCGGCCCGGTGGTTGGGGACCACTAAAGTACACTGTGTAGTGCGGGGGAGCTATGCGTATGCGCACTGGGCAGAAAGAACGGAACTAAAACCCCGCAACCCGGAAACAATCTCTCAACAGTATTTGTGCATTTATTTTTCTTTTTTTTCAGGATCTACTGGGAAAGTCTCAAAGATCGACCAGTCGATCGCGATCGACGGGTTGGCGACCACTAAGGCAGGAGATAGAGAAGCCTGAAGGCACACACTCAGCGGTTCCCCTCTGTCATCTGATTCCCAAATGGACATTGAACCCTTGAAAACTACCTCGCTTTTTAAATATATATTATTTCTGTTTTTTAATCTATTCGATCTATGTATACTGTAATTGATTTACTTATTTATTTTTATTATTATTTAATTTTGTTTTTTTTCTATATTATGTATTGCATTGAACTGCTGCAGCTGTCAACAAATTTCATGATACATGCCAGTGATAATAAACCTGATTCTGATTCCGATAAATTGTGTTAAATTTTCATTGCAAACAGTGAGGGGGCGAGTGATG
Organism: Hemitrygon akajei; assembly: GCF_048418815.1. Taxonomy (NCBI): domain Eukaryota; kingdom Metazoa; phylum Chordata; class Chondrichthyes; order Myliobatiformes; family Dasyatidae; genus Hemitrygon; species Hemitrygon akajei. Next base: position 114,143,317 of record NC_133124.1, read on the forward strand.
GCGAGGTGGGTTTAGGGGATGAGTTAAGATGGTGTGTTGCTGAGTTGATGTCGATGGAGTGAGCAATTCAGAGAGGAGAAATTGGTGCAGTGGAGTTCCGATGTCTGTAACTCTGGCCCGGGTGTGAGGTTGGATTGCTCTTGGGGCAAGAGGAGGTGTCGGGGCAGAGGAGATTCAATGCTCATACAACTGGCCGGGGTGTGAGGTTGGATCACTCTGGGCGCCGAGCTGATTTGAAGAACTTGAGATTGGCTTCAGGCTGGACGGAAAAATCTGGGCCCTGAGCCATTTGCAGGACAGCATGGTCTAGACCCCAAGCCCTTTGAAGTAGCCGGATCCTAGTGCGAGGTATGATCCACTGATTAGACTATTTAAACGGCAGCCCAGATTGGAGGTGAGAGCCAATTTCTCTTGTGCATCATGATGTTCACTCCTATCTCCAGGGCACCAGAACTCCATTGAACGCCAACCCAAACAGACTGAAAGACAGGGTTTTGGGATCTGAGGCGAGAGCCGATTTCACTCGTCTCCATGATGGTCACTCCTCTCTCTGTGGTGCTGAGGCTATGAAGACTGCTCCGGCTGTTGTGCTCTGTGACCTTTAATATGATGAACTGGTAAATGAGGCTTTGGGCCTACTCTGGGCTGCTCCGGGTCGTGTCACATCTGAGGATTCAATTTGGTTCACTTCAATTGTTTGCATGATTTGTGTTTTCTTTTCCTTTCTCTTGATGTTGGTAATTTTTTTTCTTTAATTGGGGGTTTCTTGCTTTGTGGCTACCAGTAAGCAAGCAAATCTCAAGGTTGTACAATCTATGCATTCTTTGACAACAAAATGTACTTCGAATCTTTGAACCTTATATAAACCCACTCTGTATCAGAGTGGGGTTTAAGAGCTGAGTGTTTTCTTTTTGCTCTGGGAAAGCTTGAGGAGAGGCTGTTGAGGACTCAAGTAACAGCACTAGGGCCAAGGAGATGGGTTACTTTAGGGATACCCGGAAGAGTTGGTGAATGTGGATTGAGGTTAGATGTGAAGAAGCATCTGTTTTCCTAGAGATTAATAAAATCCTGGAACAAATTATCAACACATAGTGACTGAAGTTGCTGTGAACTCAAAATCAGATTAGTGTACAGAGAGTGGCAAGCGTGCCCACACTAGGAAAGTAGTCTTTATTTCTTCTTCCTTTTACCTAGGGAGGAGAGACAACAGGGAAGAGCGTTGGTGAATGGTTGAGAGGAATTTGAATTGAATTGAATTGACTTCATTTCTTACGTCCTTCATATATATGAGGAGTAAAATTCTTAAGTTACATCTCTGTCTAAATGTGCAATATGCAATTTATAATAATTTATAATAAATAGTATGTAAAGCAGTATAGTCAATATAACATAGAAATACAGTTGCGTCAGCATGAATTAATCAGTCTGATGGCCTGGTGGAAGAAGCTGTCCCGGAGCCTGTTGGTCCTGGCTTTTATGCTGCGGTACCGATTCCCGGATGGTAGCAGCTGGAATAGATTGTGGTTGGGGTGACTCAGGTCCCCAGTGATCCTTCAGGCCCTTTTTACACATCTGTCTCTGTAAATTTCCTGAATAGTGGGAAGTTCACAACTGCAGATGCACTGGGCTGTCTGCACCACTCTCTGCAGAGTCCTGCGATTAAGGGAGGTACAGTTCCCATAACAGGCAGTGATGCAGCCAGTCAGGATGCTCCCAATTGTGCCCCTGTAGAAAGTTCTTAGGATTTGGGAGCCCATACCAAACTTCTTCAACCATCTGAGGTGAAAGAGGCATTGTTGTGCTTTTTTCCCCACACAGCCAGTATGTACAGACCACGTGAGATCCTTGATGATGTTTATGCTGAGGAACTTAAAGCTGTTCATCCTCCCAACCCCAGATCCACTGATGTCTATAGGGGCTGGCCTGTCTCCATTCATAGCATTACGATGGAACATTTTCCTTGAGTTTCTCCCCTCCTCCTCATATCCCTGCCTCCCAGGAGATTGTGTGACTGCTGATAACACTACTGTTGTTGGAGGAATCACGGGTGGCAACGAGTCAGCTTACTGGAGCGCGATAGGACACCTGGTTGAGTAACAATAACCTCTTGTTTTATGACCGCAAAACTAAAGAGCTGACTGTCAGCTTCAGGAAGAGGAAGGAGGCCACTCTACACTGGGAATTGGCAGAGGAGAGAGTAGCAGCTTTAAATTCTTTTCAACACCTGTGTATATATGAATGTTCTTGTGCATATGACAATAAGCTTGACTTTGACTTTGATACAGCCTCTCACTGTGGACCTGTTTAAATGGGAAACCACCTAAATAGCAAGGGTCTGCCAAACCAAAGCTGGAAAGGGAATGCATTCCACCAAAGTAACTAGGAAATTATTTTTTATCTATTTACAAGAAGTGGAGCATTGCTGTGAAGACCAGCATCTAATGCTGTCAGTACCTCCAGTTGAACTCTGTCTTTTTGTGTGTTTCCCCCTAGCTGTCAGTCTGTGGTTTTGTATTGCCGTGTGCGCCTGTCCCCCGCTCCTGCTCTACTCCGGCCCCTGTATTACTGAGTACTCCGTCTCTCATCTGTTTCTCATTATTACCTGTATTGCTGTTCCTGTGTCTCATTGTGCTCCACCTATCATCTGTCTCTCTGTTTATTGCTCAGTGTATTTCAGTCCTGTGTTTTCACCTGTTTGTGGCTAAATTGTGCCAATGAATTTTCCTGAGCCTTTGTATATGCAGCCTGTATATTGACTCTGCCTGTTTCCCAATTCTGGTTTTTGGATTTCTCTGGATGTTTTGATCTCTGCCTGAACTTTGACACTGGCTTTGTTTGCACCTGGGGATTTGTTACTCAATTAATATCACTGTGTGCACAGTACTGGGTCTGCAATTGAATCCCTGCTCCAGCGCCCTGACGGTACAATCTGGCCAGAATAGATCCAGCAGACACTGTTGTCTGAAAGCTGCACTGGAACAACCGGGAGTGATGCTGGGGAGACACCAGAAACAGTTAGACTCTGTGTTCAGGGCAGTGGAGTCCCTTTCTGCCAATGTAGCCGATCTTGTGGCCCAGACTCAGTCACTCCAGCTGTCCCAGAGCGCCCATCAACATTCTGTGACTGCATCTTTTGCCCTGTCCTCGGTGTTCTTGCTCACTCCTCCTGTCGAAGAGCCCCGTCTGCCTCCTCCAGAAAAGTACTCAGGCGAGCTCAGTACCTGCTGCTCTTTCCTTTCCTGGTGCACCCTCATTTTTGAATTGCAACCAACAGCATTTCTGATTGATCGAGCCAAGGTGGCCTACATTATCACTGAATTGTCTGGTCGGATGAGAGAATGGGGAACAGCTGTCTGGGAGGCAGACTCACCTTTCTGCAGTAGTTTTCAGTTATTTTCAAGGAGATGAGAAAAGTGTTTGATTGCTCCAGACACTGGAGAGAGGCTGCCCATGAAATGCTGTAGGTGTACCAGGGGTGCAGGTCTGTGTCTGATTACGCCATAGAGTTCTGGATCCTAGCCACCTCTGGTGGATGGAACTTGGAGGCACGGTATGACACCAATGTTCCCTCTAATTTTTAGTAGTCAATGTGTGCAAAAATCTTATGTTGCACAAATTTTTTTCCTGTGACAAAAGTATGTGCACACTGAATGCACACATGGCACAGTTTATGTAGGTTTACAAAATATTTGACATAAAACTGCACAGAAGAACAAAATAACATATATTTAAGTCACTCAGTTATTTTTTTTTCTCTCTCCTGTCTTTGACATTTACCCATTCTTTGTAAACTCTATCTAGACTAATAGAACTTCCTTCATTAACATACCCAAATGACATTCACCTAAACAGTCTCGGCTTGTTTGTAAGTTGATTCATTAGGCTAAAACCTTGCTCACAGTCCGCAATAGATGCAAGAAAGGTTCCCCCAATGTCCATCAACTGTGCAAGGTCGCACAACTGTTCACTTTGAAGTACAAATGCCACCATTTGAGCAAAGTTTGAAATCAGTTTGGATTTTTTCTTGCATGGAAAATTTGAAATCATTAAACTGTCTAGCTATTACAGTATTTTCAGCTAGAAAATCATGATATTTTAGACATAAGGCATTAACTTGTTCATTGCCTAATGTGAAGTCACAATCTGCAATTGTGGAGAAATCAAAAGCTGACCGTTCTTGTACCTCATCTGCAGGAAACCTTTCTTCTAAATGAATGCAAAGACTATTTATAAAAGTCAACAGCGAACTTGTATCTACTGTGATGTTTTTGGTGGAGCAGTTTCTACTATATTGTTAAGCCATTCAACTTTAAACAAATTTGCAGTTCTTTTGCACTTCATGCCCTTCAATTCTTTTGAATTCGACATAGTGAATCAATATTTTTTCAATAAAAACTTAGCAAGCTACCTACAGGATTTGAAACAAATCTTTGTAAACTTTATGATACGAACGCTGTCTGCCAAAGATGGCTGTCGCCGTGATGCAGCTGCACAAACTGGAACAGGAAAGGTGAGGTGACGTAAATCAGTGACGTGCATTGTGGTATTTGAAAAACTGACTAACTAGTTAACAGACATTTAGCTAAGATTATTTTCAATAAGTATAATTATTAATTAGTACATTATTTTAGGTAACCAATCTTTTGTGCATGCGTTAATTTCCTGTGTGTGCTGGTTGAAAAACGTGTGTGCGTGTGCACACGCTCACAGCTTAGAGGGAACATAGTATGACACCTTCCTAAACGGCCTCTCCGAAGACATCAAAGCTGAGCTGGTCACCCAGGACCTTCCTGCTACCTTTGAAGCCCCGGTGCATTTGGCCATCCATATTGATGTTCGGCTTCAGCAGCGCCACAGAGGGAGGGGTTCCAGAGAGTCTCTGGGTGCACTGGTGAGTTCCAAGCTCCTTGTCAGTCTACGTTACCCTATCATTTTCCCCCATCTACAATTCCTGTTCCAGAGCCTGAGGCTATGCATGTTAACACCGACTGAAAGATAAAAGAGAATCAGCACCCGTTCCTGTCTGTCCTGTGGCCAACCAGGCCACTTCATCTCCGCCTGCCCGGTAAAAGCCAAGCACTCATCCAGTAGGACCAGGGGTACTGGCGAGCGTGACCCCTGTCCAGCCCTCCTTGACACCATTCACTTTCGTATTTGTTCCTCTGGAGTGGGGCTTCCAACGCCGAGCAGTCTCTGCCTTGGTCGATTCTGGTGCGGAGGGGTGTTTTATCAGTTCCAGCTTGGCTGCCCAGTGGGGACTACCCACGTCTGCTCTCCAGTCACAATTAATGGCCAACACCTTGAACGGTCAGAGATTGGCTAACATCACCCATGTCATGGCCCCAGTCAGTTTATCCAGCAACTATCATGAACAGTTAACCTTTTATGTTATTTTCTCTCCTCAAGATCCCATTGTCCTGGGCCATCCCTGGTTAGTCAGACACGACCCCCACATTGACTGGCTCAGTCGCAAGGTTGTAGGCTGGAGCCCATTCTGTCACTCCCACTGCCTTTGTCATGCTCAGATTCCCTTGTCTCCAAGCCCAGAACTCCCCGAGGAATTTCCGGACCTTAGTGCCATCCCTCCTGAATACATGGACCTCCAGGCTGTGTTCAGCAAGTCCCGGGCCACTTCCCTGCCACCTTATCATCCATATGATTGTGCCAATGATCTCTAGCCTGGTACATCTCCCCCAAGGGGCCGTCTGTATTCCCTGTCCGTACTTGAAACAGAAGCCATGAGTAAGTACATTCAAGAATCTCTGGCTGCAGGCATCATCCGGCCGTCTCCCTCCTCTGCTGGTGCCGGATTTTTCTTTGTTGAAAAGAAGGACAACTCCTTGCATCCATGCATTGTTTACCGGGGACTGAATGAAGTCACTGTAAAGAACCGTTACCCTGTTCTGCTCATGACCTTGGCATTTGAACTACTACAAGGAGCCTCAGTTTTCACCAAGCTTGATCTCTGTAACGCTACCATCTCGTCCACATCCGCGAAGGGGACAAGTGGAAGATGGCCTTCAACACCACCCCAGGTCATTATGAGTATTTGGTCATGCCAGTTGGTCTCCCCAATGCCCCTGCCGTCTTCCAAGCCCTGGTAAATGACATTCTCAGGGACATGCTGAACCAATTTGTTTTTTTGTATCTCAATGACATTTTGATTTTTTTCTAAGTCCCTTACTGAACACACAGGTCACAGCCGCAGAGTTCTCCAGCACCTGGAGAAGGCTGAGAAATGTGCTTCATCGCAATACTGTCTCCTTCCTGGGGTATGTAATTTCAGGCGGTTCCATTCAGATGGACCAACAGAAGGTCAAGGTGGTGGTCGAATGGCCCCAACCTTCGACTCATCAGGAGTTGCAACGCTTCTTGGGTTTTGCTAACTTCTATCGCCGCTTCATCAGAAATGACAGTACACTGGCTGCACCACTCACTGCTCTTACCTCATCGGCTGTCAGATTCTCCTGGTCCCCTGCTGCTGAAAAAGCATTCTCTGACCTGCAGGAACGTTTCACCTCTGCCCCCATCCTGATTCAACCCGACACCGACTGGCAGTTCATTGTGGAGGTGGATGCGTCTGACGTTGGTGTTGGAGCTGTTCTCTCTCAGCGCTCGGCCAAGAATGAGAAGATACACCCCTGCGCCACCTTCTCTCACTGCCTCACTCCCACGGAGCGGAATTACGATGTCAGAAACCGGGAGCTGTTGGCTGTGAAGCTAGCTCCGGAGGAGTGGAGGCATTAGCTAGAGGGAGCAAAGGTGCCATTCTTGGTCTGGACTGATCACAAGAATCTGGAATATATCTGTACAGCCAAGCACCTCAACTCCCATCAAGCTGATTAGTCCCTGTTTTTTTTCCACAAGGTTCAATTTTACTCTGTCTTTCCACCCCGGTTCCCAGAATGGAAAATCTGATGCTCTCTCCCGAAGATTTCCCTCCTCTGAGGTCCCCGATGTTATCCTCCCTGCTCACTGCCTTGTGGGTGCAGCGCAATGGGACATTGAATCCATTGTGTGAGCCGCTCAACAGAGTGAGGCTGCCCCTAGTCAATGTCCCACTAACTGTGTTTGTTTCCAGCTCTGTTCACTCACAGATATTGCAGTGGGGTCATTCTTCCCGGTTACCCTGTCACCCTGGAACCAGGCGTACTCAGGCCTTCATCAGTCGCTGGTTCTGGTGGCCCTCCATGGGAGATGACATCTGCAACTTTATCTCAGCTGGCTCTGTCTGTGCTCAAGGCAAGAACTCTAACCGGTCACTCGTTGGTCCATTACAACCCCTGTCTATCCCCAAGAGACCTTGGTCCCTCATTGCCCTGGATTTTGTCACCAGTCTTCCCCCATCAGATGGTAATACCACCATTCTCACAGTAGTTGATCATTTCTCCAAGTCTGTACACTTCATCCCTTTACCTAAACTCTGCTCAGCCAGAGAAACAGCCAAATAACTAGTACTGCATGTTTTTAAATTACATGGTTTACCTGTAGATGTTGTGTCAGACAGGAGTTCTCAATTCACTTCAAACTTCTGGAGGGCATTCTGTAATCTTCTGGGTGCCTCCATGAGTCTGTCTTCAGGATTCTACCCGCAGACCAATGGCCAGACAGAGCGGGCCAACCAACAGCTAGAGACTGTATTGAGATGTCTAGTCAGAACCCTTCTGTGTGGATTCAGTAGCTACCCTGGGCTGAGTACGCCATAAACTCGCATCTATCCTCATCCACCAGTCTGTCCCCTTTCGAATGCTCCCTTGGCTATCAACCTCCACTGTTTCCTGCCCAGGAGGAGAAGGTTGGTGTTCCATCTGCCAAGGCATTCAGCGGATGTGGAGACACACTCGCTCTACCCTGGGGGGGGGGGGGGGGGGTGGGAGGTACTGTCAGTACCTCCAGTTGAACTCTGTCTTTTTGTGTGTTTCCCCCTAGCTGTCAGTCTGTGGTTTTGTATTGCCATGTGCTCCTGTCCCCGTTCCTGCTCTACTCTGGTCCCTGTATCAGTGAGTACTCCGTCTCTCACCTGTTTCTCATTATTACCTGTATTGCTGTTCCTGTGTCTCATTGTGCTCCACCTATCATCTGTCTCTCTGTTTATTGCTCAGTGTATTTCAGTCCTGTGTGTTGCCAGATTGTGCCAATGAATTTTCCTGAGCCTTTCCTGCATTTGTATCTGTACTCTGTCTGTTTCCTGATTCTGGATGTTTTGATCTTTGCCTAAACTTTGATGCTGCCTTAGTTTGCACCTCGGGATTTGTTACTCAATCAATATCACTGTGTGCACAGTACTGGGTCTCCAAACTGAATCCCTGCTCCAGCATCGTGACAACTGCCCGTTGCTAGTTGCCTTTAAACTGAGTGGTTTACTAGGTTTCTACCAACTGGGAGAAGATGCAGGAGCTTGAAAGCATAGACAGCAGCTTCTTTCACACTGCTATCAGGCTTCATATCTTTCACACCCCCTCCCTCTCTCTGCTATTGTTATTGCCGTTCTAGTATTTTATTTTAGAGTGCTTCAGTTTGCACTAAATCTTTGCACCATTCTGTTGTTTTGTTCTCTTTGCTATGTATATTGCTGTATTTATCACTATGTATACTGTTCATTCCTGGGTTCATGCAAGCACCCTGACAATAAACTAGTCTGAACGAATCAGTGGGTGAGACCCAACAAGATCCAATATAAGGAGTTTGAACCATAGAGGTTGACCCTGTTTCTCACACCACTGAAACCGCTTGATTCACTGTGTATCTGTTGTTGATATGTTAGAGCCACTTGGATGTGAGCTCTTGCCAAACAGATGGCTCTGAACTGAATTCGTCAGGATCAAAATCGGGTTTAACATCACTGGTATATGGTGAAATTTGTTGCCTTTGTTATAGCACCACAGGGCAATACATAATAACAGAGAAAGTAAACCATGAATTACAATGAGTATTTGTATATTAAATAGTTGAATTAAATAAGTGGTATAAAAATAAAAGAAGTAGTGAGGTAGTGTTTGTGTTCAATGTCTATTCAGGAATCGAATGGCAGAGAGAAAGAAGTTGTTCCTGAATCACTGAGTGTGTGCCTTTAGGCTCCCATACCTGGACCCTTCATAGATGGGAGATGATTCTGCATTTGAGCTTAGTGGCTGTATTAGCTGCTATAACTTTCCAAATTTCTGTTATTGTATGTTTTACTGTCCATTCTTCAGCAGTTTAGTATGTTTTGGAAGGGTCTAGTAATCTGCTTAGGTCAGTGTTTTGATTAACAATTATAGGACCTGGCTCATTGCTGTGTAACTCCAACTATTTGGACACTTGGACAGGTACATGGATAGGAAGGAGTTAGAGACATGGGCAAATGGGATGAGCCTAGATGGGCATTGTGGTTGGCATGGATGTATTGAGCTGAAGGACTTATTTCCATGTTGTGTTATACTATGACCCAACTTATTGCTGTAAATATCACAAAGGCCAGACTGAGAGATAATAAAAACAACAAGCAGGCTATTCAGCCCATCATACCTGTTCTGCCATACTGAGAAAACAAGTCTGATCTTCAACTTCAGCACCACTTTCCATAACCCCTAATGCCATAACCTCTGCCTTCCTTTGACATCAATTGATGTGTCTTGAATATACTTAGTATTGACTCTCCACAGTGCTCTTGGGCAGAGAATTTCAAAGGCTAATGATGTCAAATTCCCTTCCCTGGAGCTATTTCTGAGTCAGTATGATCTTCACATCAATTCCAAAGGTTTTTGGTCATCTTTGCTGTAATTAACTTAATTTAGAATTTAAATTCCTGGCTATCTCTTTTAGACAGGAACTCAAGTCTCCAAATCACTGGCCAATAATATTGCATTGCTATAATCCCATGAATGTACATGGAAGATTCAGTCAGACATCAACAACCACTTTTTCCTCTTGAACAGTGAAAGAGCATAGGCAAACACTTGAAGAAAGTTCTATGCTGAGTTGTCAGATATGAGCACAGAGCCAGAAAGGGGTTAAACTAGTTAGTGTAACCTTATCCATTCTCAGGATACTGCAGTTAATCACCAGCCACTTAATTGACCTAAGACCGAAGTGCTCAGTTTATCATCCACAACTAGAGTGATTATATGAACCTTTATCAAACCTATTAACATGTGCTCGCTCTATGGCAGTTAATGGATTATCATGAACCATAGTACGGTATCAAAGGACGCAAATTCCCAGTAAATTGAGATGAAAGGCAGAAATCTCAAGAGACAGGAGGTATGAAATCTGACTCAGGGGAGGCACATATTGATAAAAAACATGGCCAGATTTTTTGGTTTTTGGAAGATGAGGCTTTAATACTGGCTACACTTCCATAAGCATATAAGACCATCAGATAAGGAAGAAGAATTAGGCCATTTGGCCCATCTCATCTGCTCCATCATTCAATCATGGCTGATTTTTAACCCCATTCTCCCACCACCTCCCCATTAATCCACTTTCCAATCAAGAATCTCTGCTGTAACTACACCGAATGTGTTAGCCTCCAGAACCCTCTGTGGTGGCAGATTCCACAGGTTTACCCTGGCTGAAGAAATTGCTCATCTCAGTTATAAAAGAGTGTCTCCAGTCCTAGGCTGTCCTACTAATGGAAATATCCTCTCCACATTCCCTCTTTCCAGAACTTCCAGTACCTGGTAGGTTTCAGTGAGAGCTCCATTCGTCCTTCTGAACTCCATCGAGAAAAGGCCCAAACTCTGGACTCCCATCCTAGGCCTGGACTGTCAATGCAGAAACACCAATTCCTGTCAGCTGCAGATGAAGAGCCTGAACTGAACTCATTAAATAATCTGATATCAGTAGCTGTTAAACTACCAGGTCATTATTACAATAAAATATTGCATTCACTCATGTGCTTCAGTGGGAGGACCCCAGCCTGACCAGAACTATATGTGACTCCTGACCCAAATTGGTTAGTGGTCAACTAGGTCTGGACATCTGGCATGACCGGCTCACTGGCAACATTCTGGTGCAGAGGGCTGGCAAAAAAAAAATCAAAGAAGTTGGAGGCGGATGGACCAGAGATAGGTTACAGAGAAATAGGAGAAGTGTCAGACAGACATACTTTATTGATGCCGAGGGACCAATTGGATTTTCTGCACAGTCTTCAAGGACAAAATAGCTGCCTATGTCACAGAAAACAAGTAGAGAGCCTTCTTGCCTCCCACTAAGCATTCCTTTTAGCCAATTGTTACAAAACTGCAAGCAGGCAAAAAAAAAGGGTCCGGACATTGGATTCGATGCAGAAAATGAACAAATGCAGCCAATGGGCAGTGGGCTAGGAATGAACTGGTGATAAAATTATTAGCAAAGCAGGAACTGGACATATGATCCAAAGGCTTATGTTTGAATCCCACAATGACAGCTGTGCATTTAATTCAGTTAATTAAGTCAATCTGGAATGAAAATCTGGAACCAGTAACCATGAAACTACAGGATTGTCATTAAAGACTGCCATCTGGTTCACTAGATAGATAGATAGATAGATACTTTATTGATCCCAAAGGAAATTACAGTGTCACAGTAGCATTACAAGTGCACAGAAATACAAATATTAGAAGAGAAGCAAGAAAGAATAAAAAATAAGTTATCCCAGTCTAACAGGAGGGGGTCATCACTTCCACAGCTATTGGTTGACTCATTGTAGAGCCTAATGGCCGAGGGTAAGAATGACCTCATATATCGCTCTTTGGAGCAGCGCAGTTGTCTTAGTCTGTTACTCAAAGTGCCCCTCCGTTTCACCAAGATGGCGTGCAGAGCGTGAGAACCACTGTCCAGAATTGCCAGGATTTTCCATAGGGTCCTTTGTTCTACCACAGCCTCCAGTGTGTCCAGTTTGACTCCTATAACAGAGCCAGCCTTTCCAATCAGTTTATTGAGCCTGTTGGCATCACCCATGCTGATGTCATTGCCCCAGCACACCACCACATAGGAGATTGTACTGGTATCAACAGACTGGCAGAACATGTGACGGAGAGGCTTGCATACTCCAAACAACCTCATTCTCCTCAGGAAGTAGAAGGAGGAGGTGCAGCAGTCTTCCTGAAGCCCATCACTGTATCTTTTGTCTACTGATGTGGAGCTGCTGATGATTCAGCTTGTATCATTTGACAAAGTCCTCCACCAGGGCCCTGTATTCATCCTCCTGTCCTCCCTTTATACACCCAACTATGGCTGAGTTGTCAGAGAATTTCTGCAGATGACATGACTCAGTGTTGTATCTAAAGTCTGAGGTATACAGGGTAAACAAGAAGGAAGTCAATAAGGTCCCTTGTGGGGCCCCAGTGCTGCTTCTAGACATGTCTGACACACAGCTCTGAAGCCACAAAAATTGTGGTCTGCTAGTCAGCTGGTCCATTTTCTATGATACAATGGCAGTGCCAACTTGCATTGAACAGAGCTTTTCCCCCAGCAAGGAGAACTGTTTGGTATTGAAGGCACTTGAGAAATCAAAAACATGATCTTCACAGTGCTGGCCAGCTTATCCAAATGGGAGTAGGCTCTGTTCAGCAGCTAGATGACAGCATCATCGACTCCAATTTGCTCCTGGTAGGCAACGCAGGGGATCAAGGGCTGATCTGACCAGGGGTCGGAGGTGAGCCAGGACCAACCTCTCTAGGGTCTTCATAATGTATGAGGTCACGGCTAAAGAAGGTACAGTATGTGGGGGACGGTGGGGAAAGAACAGGGGAGAAGGACTCATCTCCTTCTACCTTAGGCCACGAACATATCAATCACCCCTGATAAGTTATTAACTTCAAACTTTCTGCATAATCACTCAAAGAGTTGACCTGCATGTAAATGTAACGAGAGCTGTATAACTCATCTCCTTCTACCTTAGACCACGAACTTATCAATCACCCATCTGTGAAAACTTTCTGGAGGTCCAAGATCCGTATGCTCCATGACCACTGCACTTAATGTGTAAATGTGGGAGGGGGCTAAGTTGAAAAATAAATGTGCTAGGTTTTCTAAAATTTACTCCTTCTACCTTAGGCCACAAACTCATCAATCACCCCTCGTAACTTTGTTTTCCAAGCTCCCGTGGCATAGTCCCAGAGACCTGGATTCAATCCCAATCTCCAGCACTGTCAGTGTGGAGCTTGGATGTTTTCCCATATCCCAAAAGTGTGCAGGCTGATTGATTAATAGGCCGCTATAAGTTGTCCCCAGTGAATGGTACATTCTGTGGGGGGTGGGAGAAGGAGGGTAACAGTAGGATCTGTGGGGGATGGGGGGAAGAGGGTAAATCGATGGAGTTGGAGTGAGAATAAAATGGGAGTAGTGGTAGTGGGTTGATGGTCAGTGTGGACTTGGTTTCCATGCTGACTAACTCCATGGCTCAGTGGTTGGGTTGAAACTCTTTCCAAGTTCCTAGTCATCACCATTCTTCCACTTGTGCCACCAGTCAGGTATGTGGGACTCATTTGCATATGCCGATCCAGTGGAAATATACCAGATCAAAGGGAGTATTTTGAGCTGGAGCAGGTTTTCAGTGAAGCCCTGAGAACTCGCAGATCTGCCTACCGTGAAGAAACGAATTAGAAGAAAATGCAACAAAACCAGGAAACATCCAGCAGGTCAGGCAGTGCCTGTAGAGGGGGAAACAGTGTTGGTCATCCTTTCGCAGAGTTTGGAAAGAGAGCAAAAAAGAAGTGGCAGAGGAGGTGAAAGTGAGGAGAGACGGACAGGATAAAAGGAATATCTCACACTTTGTGAGGCCGTGGGAATGGGCTGTTAATGGTTCTGAGAAGTGTGTTATGTCTCACATTGCAGGTCAGCTTGTGTTAGTGGAGAGGAAAAGGAACTGAGCCAATATCGAAAACTGATGACTTACATAGAACACTAAAACACAGGAACAAGCCCTTTACTCCATGATATCTGTATCAAACGCAATGCCAAATTAAACTAGGTCTCATCTGCCTGTATGTGATCTATATTCCTGTAACGGAGAGCGGAATTGCACACCATATACCAGAACTGCTCGTTCTGGCGTGAGCAGAGAAAGGGAATCAGTAGAAATTGGAGAGTTTGATACTGCATCTTGCAGCCTATACACGAGGAAGGTGAGGTGCTGTGCCTCAGGCTTGCTTAAGACTTTGATAGACTGTGGAGGAATCAGACTGGATGGAAGTAACAGGAAGCTCTCAGAAGAACATAGAGCATGGAAGAAGTAAATTAATTTCTGCAAATGCACGGTGTGTGCAGGGATGCCTTGCTTTTGTCCAATTTCCCCTTTTTATTTAAACAATTTTATATAGGCTTCTGTAAGTCTTGTGAGGCCATGGATTTGCGCCTTGGAAAGTTTTCAGGGCGCAAGCCTGGGCAGAGTTGTATGGGAGACTGGCAGTTGCCCATGCTGCAAGTCTCCCCTCTCCACGCCACCGATCTTGTCCAAGGGAAGGGCAAGAGCCGATACAGCTTGGCACTGGTGTCATCGCAGAGTAGTGTGTGGTTAAGTGCCTTGCTCAAGGACACAACACGCTGCCTTAGCTGAAGCTCGAACTAGCAACCTTCAGATCACTAGACCAATGCCTTAGCCACTTGGCCACGTGCCAACACTCAGAAGAAATTTAATTAATTGCTTCTGAGGATTTCATATCCTGTGTATTCCTTGTCTGGCAAAGAGTTGCCAGCTAGTGGCCTTGCTGACGCAGCTTATTCTTTCTGGATTTGACTCACTTAATGTAAACACTTTCTGAAGCGAATCCAAGTTTCTGTTAATAGGACAATTATTGCAATATGCCATAGTGTATGTGAGAGCCAGATGAGTTTTTGAGGTTTAAAATGGGTTGCTCACAAAATGTTGATGGCTGCCAACTACAAGAAGAATACTGACCAAGTGGCATTGCAATGTTTGATTAGGGTAGCCCTATTTTCTATCCAGTTGGCTCCCTCTCCACCAAGAACTGTTGCTGGATTCAAGGACAATGCAGCCAGCATTGTAAGAACAGGACACAATAAAGCTGTCACCCATGAGAACAATCAATTACTGAAGGCAGAGAAACGCTCTGGGGGTGAGAGCGTGCAAGTTAGTGTTTCCAGGACAACAGTAGGCGGTAATCATATTAAATAGAGGAAAGTATATGCACAGATCCTTAAAAATAACAGGACAGGATAACGCAGTGGTCAATAGGCTAATGGAATGGTTGAATAAAAACTAACTACTGGAGGAACTCAGCAGGTCAGGCAACATCTGTGGAGGGAAACGGGCATTTAACATTTCACATTGAGATCTTTGTCTGCAGTGAAAGATAGGGAAAGACAGTGAAAGATAGGAAAGAGAGGGGTTAAGCAAGAGGTTGCATGTGAGAGATGCAGCCAGGTGAGGAGGGCTGATAGGCAGATGAAAGAGGGAAGAGTAGAAATAGTGACAGAGGTTGGGAGGTGATAGGTGGAGGTGACAAATTGCTGAAGGTGATGGAATCTGATAAGAAATTGGAGTCATGAGTAAGGGTCCCAGAACAGATCACTGAGGCACTCCACTGGTGACCAACCTCCATGCAGAATATGACCCATCTACAATCACTCCTTGCCTTCTGTGGGCAAGCCAGCATCTTTAACTTCATTTGTTTCCTCACTATGCTGATGCTTTCCAACCTGCTGAGTGTTTTTATTATGAATTTCCAGATCTGCAGCCATTTTGCTCTAAGGAACATAAAGATAATTGTACATAGGGAATACAGAATGTGGTAATATGAATCTTGAAACATTCAGGTTCTAATCCACTACAAATGAACTCAGACAAGTTTATTGACATAAATAATCTAAGATTTCTCACACCTCTTACACTCCCAGATTAGTCTACTGTACAAATAGGTTGTACTTTATTGAAAATGTACTGTTAAGATGTTTTAGTTTTTTTCTGGACCTACTGCCACATTAGAGCTCTGAAATGCTCACACAGAGCATTTGATGAACTTTGATGAAAAGCTCTTGATGAAAGGTCTCAGCCCAAAACATCAGCTGATCATTTCCCTCCACAGATGCTGGCTGATCTGCTGAATTCCTCAGGTGTTTTGTGCATGTTGCTCCAGATTCCCATCATCTGCGGATTTTCTCTCTTGCATCAGCGCATTACTTTAACTGTTATGAAGCTCAGTTGAAATATATGAGGAAGTTACTTTTACAGATGTGGCACTGAACGTTTGTTGTAATAGGCAGATCCCATTCCACCAGTGTTTACATTGCTACTTCTCAATTAACTTTAATATCCTCCTACAGATGCTATATCCCACTCACACTGTGAAAGGTTTAGACACGGAGATGTGGAGACAGAAAGTGGAATAATAGCAAGTGGATGGGAGAAAGAGAGAGAGTGAGAGATGGGGAAGAAAGGGAGAAAGGCGGTGAGAAACAGAAATCACTTTTCCCTTGGTCCTTACGTTAACTGAGTACTTAGTTACACAGGTAAGGGGCAATTTGAACCTTTTATCTGATGATATTACCACAATGTTTCTCTTCTCGTAGGCCATCCCTCCAGATGGAGAATACTTGGATTCTCTCTGACTTGGTAGGTTTGAAGCTGATTGATGAGGGAGATACAGGAACTGCAGACTCGGGAGGTGCCCAGTGGGGAGCGGAGGATTGTGCCCATGATGGAGCTGTCTCAGTCTACAGCCCTTGCTGCTTCTTGTGATCCTGTGCTTTGGAGCCTCCATACCAGGCTGTAATGCAGCCAGTCAGAATGGCTCTCCACTGTACATCCATAGAAATTTGGAATAGTTTCTGGTGGCATACCAAACTCCTCAACCTTCTAATGAAGTAGTAGAGCAGCTTCTTCATGATTACATCGATATGTGTACCCAGGATAGATCCTCCATGATGTTAATCCCCAGGAACTTGAATCTGCTCACCCTTTCCAGCATTGGCACCTCAACAAGGGCTGTTATGTGTTCTCCTGACTACCCCCTCCTGAAGCCCACAATCACTTCTTTGGTCTTGCTGATATTGAGTGCAAAATTGTTGTTACATCACTCAACCAGTCAATTTTTTTTCACTCCTGCGCATCCCTGTATCACCATCTAAGATTCTACCAACAGCGGTGTCATCTGCAAATTTATACATGGAATTTGACCTGAGTTTAGCTTCACATTTATAACTGTAGAGACGATAGAGCAGTGGGCTAAGCAGGCATCTTTGAGATATGCCTGTGTTGATTGTTATTGAAGAGGAGATGTTGTTATCTGAATATACTGACTAAAGTCTCTTGATAATGAAGTCAAATGTCAGTTGCAGAGAGAAGTACTGAGGATTTGAAGCTTGGTGATTAATGCTGAAGGAACGCTGGTATTGAACACCGAGCTGTAATAGATAAGCAGCAGCCTGTTGTCTAGGTGCTCAAAAGCAGAGTGGAGAATAAATGAACTTCTAGAGGTGCATAAAATCACAAGGGCATAGATAGATGAATGTACATAATCTTTAATTTCCCCAAGAAAGGGGAACTATAAACTAGAAGTCGTAGGTTTCAGATGAGAGGGGCAGCATTTTCATACAATGTGCAGAGCGTACATGGAATGAGCTGCCAGCAAAAATGCTTGGAGCAGGTGCAATAATATTTGAAAGACATTTGGATAAGTACATATAAAGGAGTGGTTTAGGGCGATATTGGCCAAATGTGGGAAGGGGGGTCCAGCTTGGTGAGTACCATGAACAAGTTGTCCCAAAAGGCCTGTTTCACACTAGGTTACTCTAATACTCTACATGTGTATCCCAATATGTGACTCCAGACCAAAGTGTTACATTCTTGGCTTTCGTATGAACCTTGCGAAGTTTGCCATATGTTAGCAAGAAGACCTTCAATTTCTCCGGAAGAATAAGCCCCCCCCCCCCCCCTCACAGCCCATTGGAAGTCCTGAGGGATGGGGTGGGGTGGGGAGGAATCCTTTCAGGCAAAGAATGTTGGTTGAAAACTCATATACATTTCTTTTCGCAAGAGAAATTTCATCTTCAGAACAAGTTAGTGTGAAGTGCAATGCTTCATTAAAATATTTTGAGGAGGAACTAATTAAAATGCTGAGGCCGGGACATTCATAACTTCAGTGGACAAATCACAGGGAGTGATTTCGTAGAAATGAACGACTGCAGATATCATTTTGGATGCCATGTTGGATTGTCTTGAAAGAAAAAAATGAATGTAATTCAGTGATTAACTCATGAGAAAATACATACTGGCATAGCACAATGTCTGGTGAACAATCCCAGACCTTCAATGTGCCAAGATATGCACCAAAGTTATGCAGACTTGTAAAAACTTTGCTGTGAAGATTATATGAGAAGCCCTTTCTCCTGAAGGGTAAATCCGCAACAAAATGGGACAGCAAACCACCAATTACTCTGCCAGTCTCTCCACATTTGTTAAAGCCACAAATGCAAGGCTTCATTGAATGTGGATTTGTATGTGGAACAGAATCTTGTCTAAAGATACCCAAAACTTACATTTATTGATGAAAAGGAAAATGCAGAAATAAACTTCTGAATTTCCAGAGTACTGTGTGCAGTTCTGGTCTCCATACTTGAGGAAGGATATACTAGCTTTGGAGGCAGTGCAGAGAAGGTTCACCAGGTTGATTGCAGGGATGAAGGGGTTAATCTATGAGGAGAGATTGAGTTGCCTGGGACTAGACTCTGGAATTCAGAAGAATGAGAGGATATCTTATAGAAACATACAAAATTTTTAAGGGTATAGATAAGATAGAAGTAGGAAAGTTGTTTCCATTGGTGGGTGAGACTAGAACTAGGGGACATTGCCTCAAGATTCAGGGGAGAAGATTTAGGACGGAGATGAGGAGAAACTGTTCTTCCCAGAGAGTGGTGAATCTGTGGAATTCTCTGCTAGGGAAGCAGTTGAGGCTTCTTCACTAAGTATATTTAAAAAAAAACAGATAGGTTTTACATAGTAAGGGAATTAAGGGTTATGGGGAAAAGGCAGGTAGATGGAGTTGAGTTTATGGACAGATCAGCCATGATCTTATTGAATGGCGGGGCCAGCTCGATGGGCTGGATGGCCTCCTCCTGTTCCTATTTCTTATGTTCTTATGAATTCCTTGCTCTGCTTTTGATTCTATTGTGCTTCT
Organism: Hemitrygon akajei; assembly: GCF_048418815.1. NCBI lineage: Eukaryota > Metazoa > Chordata > Chondrichthyes > Myliobatiformes > Dasyatidae > Hemitrygon > Hemitrygon akajei. Next base: position 114,162,417 of record NC_133124.1, read on the forward strand.
TTGTATTTATTGTGAATGCCCATAAGAAATGAATCTCAGGGTAGTCTATGATGACGTAGATGTACTTCGATAATAAAATTTGCTTTGAACTTTGAGTGAGAATCAAATTTATTACCACTGACGTGTATGACTTAAAGTTTGTTGTTATTGGCAGCAGCACAGTGCAAACATATAGAATTGCCATAAATCACAAAGTTTAAAAAATGGAATAATGAGGTCATATTCAAGGGTTCACGGATATTCAGAAATTTGATGGCAGCGGGGTAGAAGCTGTTACTGAATCATTAATGGTGAGTCTTTAGGGTCCTATTTCTCCTCCCTGTTGGTAGTACTGAGAATAGGGCAAGATTCTGATGCAAGCGTCCTTGGTGAATGATGTTGCCTTCTTGAGTCCCTGCCACGTCTCATTGTTCTCACTCTATGTTTATTTGCTCTAATACTTTACATGGCCCTTTTCCTCTCAACCTTGTGTAATTTATGCTTTGTGTAGTGTCTGGATCCATGTCCTTCTGATACTGCCAGAAGCAGGTTTTTCATTGTACCTGTACTTGCTCACACCACAATAAGCTAAATTCACTTGACTGGATAGGGCCTCTCTGCAAGTAACACCATGTTCTCCATTTCCTTCCCTACTGCCTAATACTTTTATTTGCCTCTTGCCACTTCTGATGAGTTTGTTGCCAGTTTTCATCTGAAAGATGCCACAATAAGCGCCATTTGTTAATTGCTTCTAGCCCACTCATCATCTGTTCTAGATGCAGCATTGTAGCGCAGTTGGTAGAACCAATTGCCTCACAATATGGTCTAGAATGTAGAAACAATGATGTATATAAAGCACTGGTGAGGCCTCACGTGAAGCATTGTGAGCGGTTTTGGGCCGCTTATCGTAGAAAGGATGTGATGAAACTGGAGAAGGTTCAAAGGAGATTCACGGAAACAATTCCAGGATTGAATGACTTGTCATATGAAGAGCATTTAATGGTTCTGGGCCTGTATTAGCTGGAATTCAGAAAATTGAGGGGTGACCTCATTGAAACCTATTGAAAGGTCGAAGGTCTTAATAAGTGGATGTGATGTTTCCTATGCTGAGAGATTCTGAGACCAGTGGACACAGCCTCAGAATAGAGGGGCATCTTTTTAGAACGGAGATGAGGAGGAATTTCTTTAGCCAGAGAGTGGTGAATTGTGAAATTATTTGCCACAGGCAGCTGTGGAGGCTAAGTCCTTATGTATAATTAAGGCAGAGTTTGATCAATTTTTGATTGGTCGGGGCATGAAGGGATACGGGGAGAAGCAGGAGATTAGAGCTGAGAGGAAAATTGGATCAGCCATGATGAAATGGCAGACTGAGATGTTAAAGGGTTAATTTATCCTGCTGCCATGTAAGAAATTAGATGCTAAGCTAAGCCACGGGCTTCCTTGTCTCACATGCAGGATGTGACAATCTAATTTAACTCTGTTCTCTGAAAATGCTGAGCTAAGGCTAAAGGTAAGAAACTACGTTTGAAAAATAAGGAACTATCTAATGGCACACATTGTTCTCGGGTGGCTGACCTTTACCTCTGCTTGTAGGTGATTAGGTGGTCTTTGTCTCGTACTATCACTGTTGCTAGGCATGTGACTGTGGGGGTAGCTGACATACGTGACTGACTGTGGTGTAAAACCCTACAAAAGGGAGGATTGTTCCCTTATTCGGAGAGTATCGCTTGACAGGGCTCCGCAAGCACAGCGAAGTTTGTTAAGTGATCCTCCCAAAGCTTGTACTCGCTTGAATAAAGAACTGTGATCAGACACAGAAGCTGGCGTATTGCGTTTGTATCAAGTGTGTAAGGATTTCATAAAAATGAAACCAACACGGAGTAGGCTCAGTGGGCCAAATGGCCCAATTCTGCTCCTATATCTTTGTGGTGAACTACATATACCTGTCTGGACACGCCCCCCCCCCCCCCCACTGACTGCTCCTGTGGCTCCTCCCACAGACCCCGGTATAAAGGCAATTGGGGCCTGAGCCCTGCCTCTCAGTCTCCAGGATGTAGCATGGTGGCCAATTGTTGCTTGTTCTTTCTTCCAGCCAATAAAAGCCGATATCTCGTCTCATGTCTCCGAGAGTTATTGATGGTGCATCAATCTTATGGTCTTATATATGAGATCCAGGATCAATCTTAACTTCACATGCTGTTGATGTGGAGTTTGCATGTTCTTGTGACCATGTGGTTTAACTGGGTACTCAATGAAGGACCAGTTTTTATACTGTATCTCTCCACGACTGCACAGGACGATGGAGTTCACGTGAGAACAACAAGATCAGAAGCAGAAGGTGTAACCTGGGTGCCTGTTCTGGATAACAGATTCAGGAATATCGTATTGCAGTGGCATTCAGTCCTGACTAGTCAAAAATCAGATTATAAAGGTTATTCCATGGGGGAGCTATGTGTGAATTAGCTGCGGCAATTTCTTCACCCTCGAAAAGTTCCTATCGACTGCATCTCTCTTTAGATAAAATCTATCAATTAGAAAGACTTTTTGTAATGAGCAATAAGACAACAAAATATGAAATGTCATCCATAATTTTAAAAATGTGTGTTCCACATTATGTGTAACAAAACAACACAATATTGAAAAGCAAATGCAATTATATCATAGGACAGGTCTCAGTGGATACAATCTGGCCTAGGAATGCAACAATAAATGAATTCATACTCAACCAGCTGCTTCCCATGGCTTGGTGGTTAACAATGCCAAGGACTTGAACTAAATAAATTCCCTGCAAGAATTCATCAGTATTATCCCAGTACTACCCCGTCACATTCCTGGGTATTTTTTTAAATTCACATGATGTGGAAGACTTACAATTGCAATTTTGATACCCTTCCCAAGGGCCTGCTAAGAGTCAATGCAATAGTCACAAGGATGTTCTGCCTAGAACAGCACCTTTGACCCACTGTGTCTATGCCAAGTAATATGTAAGCTAGTTGAGATGGCACATACTGTCCTCTGTACAATAATGAGGAACCAGATGGGGTTTTATACAAGAAGAATCCAACAGTTTCATGCAGCTTGTTAATGAAGCTAACTTTTTATTCCATTGTATGCAGTTAAACTGCTCTGTGGGATCAGAGCATATGTCTCCGGATGAATAATCCAGAACACTGACGCTGGTTCATTGCCTTAACCTTTACGTTACCATGCCCCTTTTTAATTCCAAAAAATAAACTTTATTCCTAAAAAATATACAGGCCGTGCCCAGATAATGAATAGTTTCCATTTTTACAGATTTTGTCCCTAAGTTGGAAAGTATGCAAAAATGATACTGTAGTAAACATGAGTCCATGAATGGTGTCAATAAAAGTAGAAAGAAATTAGTTCTGCCAGTCGTATGAATGAATATGTATGTTTTGTTGAAATTAATAATATAATGGGTGCTTGTTCAGATGTAGGCGTGGCTGCTTGTCAGGAGTAACCAGAGACATCTGAAGACAGGAAATAATAAACAGTACACGGTTCTCTTTACATTCATAGTGTTAACTAGTCTATGCATTCAGGAGAGCACCAAGTTTGGATTGAAAGAGCATTTGTGGGATGAACTTGTAATAAGCAACAAGAGGCAAAGGTAGAAAATACACAATTAAATCCAGGGTTACAGTCCCAGTTCACATCTCAATGGAAGTCTTAGATCAGAAAATCTGGATGAAATACTGTATTCATTGTGAGATATGACAAAAAGAGAAAATAGGGTGTCTGATTATAACCAAACTATTTTATTTGTCACATATGAAGACATACAATTGGTTCAGCTGCTTTGAGTCTTGAGATTAGAATCTTGAAGTTAAACTATAGGCAATGTTTCTTCTGAAGGAATAACTGTCCTAGACAGAATCAAACCAGTTTCTTTTCTTTCTCAATGTGCACCTGCTTCACTTCACTTCCTCAATAACCCCCTTTAGAGTAATTAAGATTATTGAATCCAGTGTTGATGTTAGAAACCTCTAGCCTGTTTGATCTCATTTGCTGCCGAAATCCTCATCTGCACCATGATTACCATCAGAACATTAGATGTGACTACCCTGAGCTGCTCACTCTTGCTTTGCTCTCTGAGCACTTGGAGCTACCCAAAATTCTGGCACTCCTGTCCTATCTCATACTAGTCACCCACAGTGCTGGCCCTTGATGACTCACATATCCTCTCAGTTAAGGAGTACATTGATTTCAAAATTCTCAAAACCCTCTACAGCCTTCCTCTGAATGTAATATCTGCCAGATATTTGAGATTTCTACATTGCTCTAGTTCTTGCCTCTTGATCATTTCCAGCCATACCTTCAACTTCCAAGGCTTTGCATTTCAGCTCTCTCCATATCTTGATATTTCTTTGCGACTTTTAAATGATGCAGTCTCTTTCATTAAACTATGGATGGAGGTAAGTAACTGAAAAATCAACTTGATGGATACGTGAAAGAAACAAACTAGAAGTTTAATGGGCAGTAGTACTGATGGGATTGCACCGCTGCGAGCTGGCATAGACCCAATGGACTGAATGGCCTCTATCTGTGCTGTAAGAATCACAGAACAGGAATTTACAAAGCAGTAAGAGACATTAAGGTTTGCTGGTTACTACCTCTCCTTTCCACAAAGCTACAGACTAGTTATTGAGTGTAGGTGAAGAACATGTCAACCTCATTTCACTTTGTTACTCAGCTGTCAAACAGAGGGAAAATCTCACTAAATCAGGAGCAAGGTTGTCCTCCTCTCACTCTCCTGCAGGCTTTAAAAACCAGCCTGAGATCTGGAAAGAAACCAGCTTCAATCCTTCCAGATCTTAGCTGGTAAAAGGTGTATCTTTGTGATGGACTAAACATACCTCATTGTTTCTAATGTTTTGCTGGGAGGCAAGGGAGCAGAGGGTGAATAATCAGTAGTTATGGGTAATGGGAAGCATTAATAATAAAAACGAGTCTTCAATGTATTTGTATCTATGTCCAGAGATGTAGAGGAGGCTTGACCAAAAAGCAGAACAGTGGAGACGATTTAGCAGTAAACAATATTTTGAGGTGAGGGCCTCTGTCGGTCAGAGATGACCGTGGATATTGTGTCCTAGCTCTCTAGATACACATACCTGGGCAGTGCGATTTGGAGAGTAAGCTGTTGCCCATGTCGTGAGCTCCCCCTCTCCACACATCTGATGAACCCAAAGAACGGCAGAGACTGATACAGTTCAGTACCAGCAGCATCGTAGGAGTTGCCAATCAACATTGAGCTCAATGTAGGACTCCCTTAGGGACTCCAGCTCCGGATTTTTCCCTCGGGATTTACTCCCGATGCCTTCCCATGAGTGGGTAGAGCAGCATGGCAGTGGAGGTTTGAGATCAGAGTTTTCCCTCTCCTAGATGAGCCGCCAACCACGGCTGACAAGCCCCATCTGCCCAAAGTGACCAGTTTTAAGGTGCCAATAACTTGGCTTTGCCCCTTCTCCTGTCAATAGAAATGGTTCCACCAGGATTAGTAGCTAAGCCAAATGTGAAAGACAGGAGCTGGACTTGATTATCAGAGGCTATTTGAGACACACACCATTGGGAGTATTTAACAAGTAGTGGGAGCTTGACTCCATTACCATCCCCGGATATAATAAGCTTAAGGAACCAATTTTTATAAATAAACTATAAAATAATAAGCCACAAGGGACCACTAAACCAGAGAGAATGGGTGAACAAAGGACTGCGGTTGAGAACTAGGTTTAAATAGGCTGCAGGTGGTGAGTGGCAGGTGATTCCTGTTAGCTGGGTGGAGACTGGGAGGAAGCCTGACAGAACCACTCTCCAATAGTGCTGGCAGCCAACAGCTCAGGATGATCCTGATGGGTCCAGCATAGCTCCTTGATGAGCAGTGGATCCAAGATGAAACTGGATGGAGCCCAAGACCTCCCCTCTGTGTTGTACCCTTGCCAGTCAACCAGGTACTGGGCACCCTGTCCCAGATGATGTGAATCCTTCAACCAGAAAACTGTGTGCACTGACACACCTTCCACCATTCTTGGTTCTGGAGGAGCAGGCATAGGTGGGCTCAGAGGCCCATGGACAATGGGCTTGAGGCAGGACATGTGGAAGGTAGGTGTGATCCTGAGGGACAGTGTCAGCTGGAGGTGGTAAGTGACTGGGTTGATGCGATGGGTAATCTTAAAGGGATCAATGAACTGGGCAAGAGGAGTCGGCATGCAGGGGCAGATCTCGGTTGGACAACTAGACATGGTCCCCAGGCCGGAGTGGTCTGGCTGGGCACCAACAATGGTTAGCTTGGCAGTAGGTGCAGTTGGTAGCTAGGATGTCCTACCATGCCCTTCCAAGCATTCCAGCATCAGTGAACTAGAGCCCTGGTGGACAGGACCTCCAGCATTGGCTCCTTCACCAGGTGGCCATGAAGCACTTCAAAGGGTGATGTACCTGTGCAGATGAGATGTCTAGAATGTAGGGCAGTTCAGCCCAGAACAGATACTTCTTCCAGGTAGAAAGGTGAGAGGCAGTGAAGCATTGCAGAAACTTCCCCATTTATTGATTGGCTCTTCCTGACTGACAGTTGGTCTGCAGGTAACATCCAGAGGACAGACTCACTGAGGTGCGGAAGAGGAAGCAGAAGGCTTGCTGGAAGTGGAAGACGAATTATGGGCCCAGTCCAACTTAATGTCCTGAGGAAACAGTGGAGGCGAAGTTCACGTTGCAGAGCAAGGCCTGTTGTCTCAGAGGCTGACTAAAGTTTGGGGAGAGTAATGCTGCACTCCACCAGCATTTTGTGTGTGTTGGGAGAGTAATGAATTGGGCTGCACTATCACTATCACTATCTTGGTCACCATGGTGGAAAACCCGTGATGAAATCTATGGCCGTGTGGGACCACAAATGTTAGGGGTCCTGTGGCAACAATGGAACCCAGAGGGCTGCTGGTTGGAGGAATTAGACAGAACACATTGAGGGCAGGCAGTGATGAGCAAGCATTGTTTTTTCCCTCACTGTCTTATATAATTTATGGTCTGAGTATTTCCATTGTACTTGTGCACATGACAATAGACTTGACTTATCCACCTAACCCCTACATGTGCACCGATATAAGAGTCCTGGTCCAACTAATATAATAAGCAGCAATTGACAGCATAAGGAGATCCTTCCTGTTGAGCAGATCTTCCTGGTGAACACTCAACATAGGTGTGCTCCAATAAGGCAGCACAGTGTAAATCAATGTTCACATTGAGCCTCAAGGTACTGGTGCCCTCTCTCCAATGTGATGAAATTTGCGAGAAGGAGGAGGCATTAGGATTTTTAGGCCTACCCCTCCATTTAACATGATCTGTGATCCCAATATCATCTCTTCACTCTCTTCACACACCCTTTGATGTCTTTTCCATTTAGAAATCTACTTCCTTCTTTATATTAGAAGACATGGCCTCCACTGTCTTCTGTGGTGGAGAATCCCCAGGGCCACCATCCTCAGAGAGTAAAAAAAAGTCACCTGATTCCTGTGAAGCCTCCAGTTTTGAGGTTGCAATCTAAACTTCTAAACTTCCCTCCCCAATCAGGGCCAATGCCTTCCCTAAAAACCAAACTGTCATGCCTTATCAGAAATTTATTACACTTCAATGAGATCTCCTCTCATCCTTTTAATCTCAAGTGAATGCACAGGAAAATCAAACCTCTGTTTAGATGACATTCCTGCCAACTCAAGACTAAAGTTCATGAACCACTGTTATATTGCAAGAGTATCCTTTCTGAAGCAAAAAGACCAAAACTGCAGAGTATCCTGGGTGTATTTTCAACAAAATATTGCATCATTGATGTAAACATAGAACAATACAACAGTACAGACCCTTTGGCTCACAATGTCGTGCCTACTCCAAGATGAATCTAATTCTTCTCTCCCACAAAACTCTCCATTTTATTTTCAAACATGTTCCTATCTAAAGAGACTCAAAGATTCAAAGTTTCAAAGTATTAGTGTCGGATTTAATGACATGAATATTGATGAGTATTGTTTTTGAGCTGCTTCAACACCATGCCATCGAAAGGCACTAAAAAGGCAGCTAAGATGGGTGCACAGAGCATTTGCCCAGGGCTGAGGAGCTAGCTGCTGCTAGCTATGCTAACATGTTGGACCCTGCTTTTCATCAAGTAATTCAGGAAGTTATGGAGAACATATTCAAAGTGATGGATGAGAATCTGGGTCCACTCTCTCTAACACTCCAGAACCACACATTGGAGCTTAAAAACCTTGATAAAGGAACAACCGAGGGCCGAGTCTCCGTGGTAGAAACTGTAACTGATCAAGCCCAAAGCCACATCCAGGAGCTAGAAAAGCAAGTTCAAAGCCTGTCTGACTATATTGATGAACTAGAGAACAGAGGTAGGAGAAAGAATATATGAATCTTCGGTCTACCTGAAGGTACAGAAGGCAGCCAGCCAGCGAAGTTTTTTGAGGGCTGGCTGCGTAATTTCCTTGATTTGGAAACCAAGGCTGGATGGATTAAAGTGGAAAGAGCTCATTGTATGCTGGCTCCAAAACCAGGCCCAGGCCAATGCCCTCCACCTGTCCTCGTACGGTTCCATAATTTTGGTGATAAACAAAGAGTGATGGAGGCTTCGAGACGCCATGGGACGGATGCCCAGTTTTTTCAAAATTTTTCGGCAGCCGTTATTCGGAAGCGCAAGGAGTTCGACCAGATAAAGAAGCGGCTGAGAGAATCCAGAATCCAGTACTTTATGCTATACCCAGCAGTGCTGAAAATCACCTACAACGGGATCACCAAGATATTTGACTCTCCTGGCAAAGCTAAAACTTTTGTGGACACGTTGGGCTAAAGAATGTATACAGTATATTGTGTAGCCCTGGTTATGGACGATAACATGCTCGCTGGTCGCTTTATTTTACCTTTTCATTACTCGACGGCAAGATATCTTATAGGATGAGTAACGTATTTGTTTTGATTAATACAGTTTCATTATTTGTTTAAATTAACAGTGCTGCTCCAGCCTGAAGGAGTTTAAACATGACGGTAACAAATCAGTGGATTAATAAATTATGCCGTTTTCATTTTTGACTATGTTAAATGCCGCATTGGCAGTGGGGCAGAATATGGGGTGCTAGAAGGTTCAGATATCCCCTTAAGTGTGGGGTAAGTCCTCTTGTTCAGTGCTGTTGGCACTTTGTTCTTTTTTGTGTGTTTTTTAAAATTTACTTATTGCTGCTCAGCTGATCTTAAGTCGGGTTTCTTCTCCTCCTGCATCAAATGATTGTTATAAAGGGTTATGACCAGTAATATATTAAAATTGTACACTTGGAACATTAAGAGGAGTCATTCACCAATCAAGAGAGAGAAAATCCTACTAAACCTGAAAAAGGAAAGGGTGGATATAGCCTTATTGCAGGAGACACATTTAAATGATAAAGAACATCTAAAACTGCAACAGAATGGATTTGATCAAGTTTATTTTCCATCTTTTATTACCAGCAGTATGGGGGTGGCCATTTTAATTAGGAAGAATTTACCTTTTAAGTTATTAGACTGCATTAAGGATAAATATGGGAGATTTGTGATTGTTAAGGCTTCAATATATGGGGAGGAATATGGTATTCTCAATGTTTACTGCCCTCCAACTCATCCTCTCAAATTCCTAACGGATGCTTTTTCCAAACGAACAATCTTTTCAATACAAAACATTATTATAGGTGGGGATTTTAATTGTCTCATAAACCCATTGATGGACAGAATACCTAGTGGTCCACTATTGCTCTCCTCACAGTCCAAACAAATCATGGGTTTATGTGGAGAACTAGGATTTGTGGATGTCTGGAGGTTGTTACATCCCTCAGACAAAGACTTCACATGTTTTTCTAATCCCCACAACTGTTACACCAGAATAGACCTTTTTCTAACCCACAAAATGCTCCTAGAATTAGTTGTATCCTGCACAATTGGAAATATCACTATTTCTGACCATGCAGCAGTATATTTAAACATTAAGCCCAAAGATAATTAAGCACGATCTAGACATTGGAGGCTGAATCATTTTATTCTAAAAAATAATACATTTATAGACTACTTTACTTCCGAATTCAAAACTTTCCTATCTATTAATTCCAAATCAGCTAGTAGTCCATCGATGCTCTGGGAAACCGCTAAGACCTATGCAAGGGGATTAATTACCTCCTACTCCGCTAGTAAGAAGCGACAAGCTGCGGAACAGCAGCGCCTAGTGAAAGCAAGGTTTGCGGCAGCTGAAAAGGATTATATTAGTAAGCCTTCTGCAGCCAAGTTACAGAATATCACAGCCCTACTCTGTACATCAAACTCTTTACTTACACAAGCAGCCAAAAGAAAATTGACATTTGCTAAACAATGATTGTTTGAACATGGTGAAAAACCAGGTTGGTATTTGGCTTATTTAACTAGAAAGAAAAATGCCTCTCAGACTATTGTTTCAATTAGGGGTGGGACAGGAACCCTCACTAGTAACTCTAAAATGGTTAATGTTGTGCTTAAGAATTTATATCCTAAATTGTATCAATCTCAGCAAGGTAATGATGGACAATCTAGGATGGTGTCCTTTTTCAGGAATTTAGATCTCCTAGGCATTTGTTCTGAACAAGAGTCCCTCCTCAAGGCTCCGTTATCTGTACATGAGATACAGGAAGCTGTGAGACAGCTCCAAAGTGGGAATGCCCCTGGTCCTGATGGACTCACTAGTGAATTCTATAAAGAGTTCACAGAGTTATTATTAGAGCCTATGCCTAATATGTTCAATCATGCATTTAATTGTGGTCTCCTTCCACCATCATTGAGAGAAGCTAATATCTCCCTAATTCTTAAGAAAGGAAAGAGCCCTGAAGATTGTGCCTCCTACAGGCCTATTTCATTGTTAAATGTTGACTTTAAAGTCTTATCTAAAACCTTAGCGTTGTGATTAGAAGCTGTGTTACCTTTTATCATAAAAGAGAATCAAACGGGTTTTGTAAAAGGTCGTAGATCATCTAACAATATCAGAAGATTACTTAATGTGATTCAGGTATGTCAGCAACAGGCAGTGGACGGCTCGGTGGTTTCCTTAGATGCAGAAAAGGCCTTCGATCATGTTGAATGGCCGATTCTTTTTTTCACTTTAGAACGATTTGGTTTGGGCAATAATTTTATTAAGTGGATGAAGGTTCTTTATAATGGCCCTTTGGCTGTGATTCTCACTGATGGTATTAGGTAGGATAATTCTAGTATTTTGAGGGGCAGTCGGCAGGGCTGCCCTTTATCACCACTACTTTTCACACTAGTGATCAAGCCATCGGCTGAGGTTACTCGACGAGACCCCAAAATATCTGCTCCAGACATAGGACTAAAGTCACATAAAATTACATTGTATGCGGATGATGTTCTAATTTTCTTATCAAACCCTCCTATATCAGTGCACCACCTTATACAATGCATCAATTCATTTAGCACCTTTTCAGTTTATAAAATCAACTTCCCTAAATCAGAGGCTATGCCTCTGGGGAATCTGCAGCAGGTACCTGACACTCAGGGTGTTTTCCCCTTTAAATGGTCGCAGACAGGTTTTGTTTACTTAGGCATATTCATCACACCTACATTTGATCAATTGTTCAAAACTAACTTTACACAGTTATTTGATAAAATCAAGCAGGATCTTCAGCGATGGAGCACTCTCCCCATTTCTTGGCTTGGCCGAATATCCTTGCTCAAAATGAACATTCTTCCTCATCTGCTCTACCCAATACGAATGATTCCAGACATTTTTACCCAACAAATACTTTAAAAAATAAATGGCTGGTTTGTTTCTTTCATCTGGAACAAAAAAAGACCCTGCATTAAAATGTCTAAGTTACAGCTTCCCAGTAGTCTAGGGGGTCTGGATTTTCCAGACATCAAAAAATATCAATTAAGTTCCTTTTTATCTTATGTGGTTTACTGGGTTTGCAGGGACCCCTCCTCAATTTGGCTAGACATTGAAGCTTCACAAGCAAAATGCCCTCTTATTAACAAACACGAGGAAATCTGCAGATGCTGGAAATACAAGCAACACACACAAAATGCTGGTGGAACGCATCAGGCCAGGCAGCATCTATAGGGAGAAGCACTGTTGACGTTTCGGGCCAAGGCCCTTCGTCAGGACTAACTGAAAAGAAAGGTAGTAAAAGATTTGAAAGTAGTGGGGGGAGGGGGAAATGCGAAATGATAGGAGAAGACCGGAGGGGGTGGGGTGAAGCTAAGAGCCAGAAAGGTGATTGGCAAAAGTGATACAGAGCTAAAGAAAGGAAAGGATCATGGGACGGGAGGCCTAGGGAGAAAGAAAGGGAGAGGGGAGGACCAGAGGGAGATGGAGAACAGGCAGAGTGATGGGCACAGAAAGAAAAAAAACAACTAAATATATCAGGGATGGGGTAAGAAGGGGAGGAGGGGCATTAATGGAAGTTAGAGAAGTCAATGTTCATGCCATCAGGTTGGAGGCTACCCAGCCGGTATATAAGGTGTTGTTCCTCCAACCTGAGTGTGGATTCATCTGGACAGTAGGGGAGGCCATGGATAGACATATCAGAATGGGAATGGGACGTCCCCTCTTATTAATTTGCTTTTCCTCAATAAGATGAAACTAGTTAAGGAATATTATTGCAATCCAGTAACAATTACTACAGTCAGGGCTTGGAGGTCGGTGCGACAAGTGAGGGCAACGCAGCGAAAATATCACCCTTCACTCCAATAACCGGCAGTCCAGATTTTCAGTCTGGCATAATGGATTCTGGATTTAAACTTTAGATTTCTAAGGGTATTTTCCATCTAGGAGATTTGTTTGATGAAGGAACGATGATGTCTTTTAGTCAAATAGTACAGAAATTTAACATACTTAACAAGAATCTTTTTCATTTCTTTCAGATAAGAGATTATATACAGAAAAAAAGTCTTTGTTAACTGATTTCTATAGTTCTGACATAGAAAAGAGGGCATTTTGTTCTAAGGGTGAAGTCTCCATTAGTACTTTTTACAGCATCGTGAGGGAAGGGTCTGGGAGGAAGAGCTGGGAGTAGAAATTACAGGTGAAACATGGGAAGACATCTGTGATAATGTAAAGAAAATTTCAGTTTGTAATAGAACAAAAGTATTGCAACTCAAAATTCTGCATGGAGCCCATCTGACTCCAGATCATCTCTTGAAATTAAAGACGGGGGTTTCTCCAATGTGTTCTAAATGTAAAGTAAATACTGGAACTTTCATCCACTGTTTTTGGACTTGTCCCAAACTTCAGGCATACTGGAGTGATATTTTGGGTGAAATGGAAAAGATTCTGAAGATGGAGCTTGAACTGGACCCAGTGTCTTTTCTCTTGGGCTTACCCAGCAGTCATATCATTAATGCACATCAGAAAAAACTTTTTAACATCCTGACTTTTTGTGCGAGGAAGAACATTTTACTTTGTTGAATATCCGATAAGGCCCCTGGACTTTTTGGTTGGCATAAATTAATCATAGAATATATTCCTTTGGACTTTTTGACATGTATGGTACACTCAAAAACAAATAGTTTTCATAAAACATGGCAGCCTTTTCTGCAGTATGTAGATGTAAACCTGTCTGCTATACTAATAAGGGCTTTTGTGTAGGATGTTGTGGTGATGTCTATATTTTGATGGAAGTGTTTTGATAGCTGATATCTGTGAGGGGGAAAATGTAAATGTAAATCTATCTGGAAATTGAAAGTTTTGTTATGCTGAGCAACAAAAAAAACTAAAAAAGTTTCAAAGTACCAAAGATAGATAATTTATTGATCCCAAAGGAAATTACAGAGTCACAGTAGCATTACAAGTGCACAGATACACAAATGTTAGAAGAGGAGTAAGAAAGAATAAAAAATAAGTTACCTCAAACAGTCTGATAGGAGGGGGTCATCACCTGCCAGCTATAGATTGACTCATTATAGAGCCTAATGGCCAAGGGTAAGAAGGACCTTGTATAATGCTCTTTGGAGCAGCACAGTTGTCTTAGCCTATTTCTAAATGTGCTCCTCTTTTCAGCCAAGGTGGCTGGCAAAGGGTGAGGAACATTTATTATCAAAGTATGTGTACAGAATACAATGACTTGTTCTCCAACAGGCAGCCATGAAACAAGGAAGCACCATGGAACCCGTTTGAAGAAAATATCAAACACCCAATGCACAAAGAAAGAACAAACTGCACGAACAGCAAAAAGTGAGCGGGCAGCACGTAGGATATCAAATATCAAAGCAGGAGTCCGGGAGTATTCAGTTCTGTTCCGTAGTTCAGCACTGCGCTGCCAGCTGACTGCAAACTGCAGAGCTGGTCTTCAGGGTATGTACCAATCACCCCGATCAAGTCGCTCAAAAGCAGCAAAAAGAGTGTAACCGGAATCCAGAAACACATGCAACATAAACCTCAAAGTCCCCTGAAATGAGTCCACAGCCTCAAGCCTTCCTGATCAATCCTGGCGATGTGGATCCCAAGGCTCCTGCACTTTGCTCCGGCAGCAGCTAGCGAGAAGGAGAGGAAGACTGGTCAAATTCTGACGGATGGCGTCGAGCGTCCGCGTGTCCTCCACTCTCGTCTTTGTCAACTTCAACATTGCTCGATGTTTCAATTGGAGAGAAACAAAGGAGTCAATCGTGGGTTCACATCCCGCTTCCAGGCTTCCAGGCCCTCAGGCCTCACACTCCTCAGTGAACTCAACAAACTCCCTCAGAGCTAACAAAATGCTCAATTTGCTCAAGAACACACCATCAAACTGTAAACACAGATTCCAATTGCACGCAGGTCAGTAGTAGAATCATATTTGAAAGAAAAAGTAAAGTAAGTGCTTTCATGAACTGTCTGCCTGTTGGTCCTGTTGTTCACTGTCACCATCTTAAACTTCTCTTCAGTCTTTTCAATGTCCCTCATGTATCTTCCTCTACCACCACCCCCGGCAGTACGGTCCATGCACCCACCGCTCCCTGTAAAAGCCTACCTTTGACATCCTCCAGTCACTTTAAAAGCAAGTCCACTCATATTAGCCAATGCCATCCTGGGAAAAAGGATGTCCATTCTCTCTATGCCTCTGAACATCATTTGAGCCATCCTCGCTCCAGTACTCAATATCAATTGCAATGATAACTAATGTACCCTTTTCCTTCTTAACTACTTGCTGAATCTGCAGGTTTGTTTTCACAGTCAGGATTTATTGGCATCAGGATGTACTACATAGCTCATGCACAGGATACAAATTCCATGAAAGCTAGCTTTTGGAAGCGGCAGCAGAGTACATTACAAACATGACAAATATAAATTAACATAAATTATACATAATTGATACAACGAATTAAGCCAAAATAAACATAACAACGTGAGTACAAGATGAGAGAAAAAAAAATATACAGTCTGAAGTAGAACTGAAGTTATTCAGGTCAGTTCAAGAACCTGAGGCAGTGGGGAAGAAGTTGTCCTTGAGCCTTCAAGTTTGGGTGTTCAGGCTCCTGTATCTCCTGCCTGATGGCAGCATCGAGTTGGGCATGGCCCAGATGAAGAAACCAACATTTCTCAGTCAATATGCACAACCCCATCTGCTCTCATGTTGTCATTAAACTTGGAAATATTTCCTACTTTTCCCTCTTCCGCTTCCCAACCACCCTTCCTCACCTGGATCCACGTGGCTTGGGAGCTCTTGCACCACTGCTTGCTCCCACCCCTTTCTGCTGGCTAGCTCCCCCCAAGCCTTCAGTCTAGAATAAAGGGTGTTAATTTGAAATGCCGCTTATCCCTTTCTCTCTGTAGACGCTGCCAGACCCATTGAGTTCCGCTGGCATCTTATTTGTTGCGTTAGAACTATTACGTTCTTCTGTTCAAATCATTGCTACGTATTGTGATTGGGGCTATCCAGTGAGATTCATGCTACAATTCTGAAGATGTTCAACAGTTGTTCATATTGAAATTGTTGATGTCCCAGCAGAGCTGAATTTTGCAGCCTTTACCTTTCAGCTGAGTTGAGCATTCACAGACCAACAGCTCAAGCTGACGGAAAAATCGCAAGGATGGGTACTTTCCCACAAAGCACACTCTGGAAAATTGTTCAGAAACAGTAGTTATTCGTGAAATAAAAAGACAAATGAAGGTAGTTACAGTGGATCAGCTGATCAAGGCACTGCTTCAAAGCACCAGAGAACCAGATTCAGTCTGGACTTCCAGTGCTGTATCAGTGTGGAGCTGCACATTATCCTTGTGACTGAGTGGGTTTCCTCCATGTCGACATAGAACAGTAGGGCACAGTATGGGTCTTTCAGCCCATGATGTTGTGCGGATCTTTTAACCAATAATCCTAACCCTTCCCTCCTACGTAGCCAGCACCCATCATTTTTCTTTCATCCACCTGCATAAGAGTTTCTTAAATGTTCCCAGTGTATCAGCTACTACCACTAACCCTGGCAATACATTCCAGGTACTCACCATTCACCACTAACCCTGGCAATACATTCCAGGTACTCACCATTCACCACTAACCCTGGCAATACATTCCAGATACTCACCATTCACCACTAACCCTGGCAATACATTCCAGATACTCACCATTCACCACTGTGTATTCCAGCACCTACCAATCCATGTGTATAAAAATCTATCTCTGATATTTTTCCCAAACTTTTCTCCACTCACCTTAAAATCATGTCCTCTGGTGTTAGCCATCACCACCCTGTGGAAAAAGCTCTATGTCCACTCTGTCTATCCCTCTCATAATCTTATACACCTCTATCAAGTGATCATTCATTTCTCACTCCAGAGAGAAAAACTAACTCACTCAACCTTTCCTCACAAGGCACATTCTCTAATCCAGGCAGCTTCCTAGTAAACCTCCTCTGTACCTCCTCCACAGCTTTCACATCCTTCCTATAGTGAGATGACCAGAACTGAACACAATGCTCCAAGTGTAGTCTAACCAAAAGTTTCATAGAGCTGCAATGTTACTTCACAGCTCTTAAACACAACACCACCAACCTCCATGTCATCTTCAAAATTACTATCTCACCTTTTCACTTGGATTATAAAAATCACAAAGAGCAGGAGTCCCTGAACAGCTCCCTATGGAACACCACTGGTCAGCAACCTCCAGAGAGAATATGGTCCATCTCCCATCCTCTGCCTTCTGTAAGCAAGCCAATTCCAAATCAACACTGCCAGTTTTCCATGGATCTCTACTTTCTGGCTGAGCCTTCCATGGGTAACCTTGGCAACTGCCTTACTGAAATCAATACATACCACATCCACCACTCTACCTTCATCAATTTGTTTTATCACTTCCTCGAAAAGTCTAACAGGCTCATGAGGCATGATCTGAACTCAAAAATCAATATGATCTATCCTTACTCAGACTGTGCTTCTGGAAGTATGCATAAATCCTGTCCCTAAGAAACCTCTCAATTGTTTTGCCTGTCACTGACTTAAGTCTCTCTGGTTTATAATTCCCAGGATTATCCCTATTACCTTTTTTGAACAATGGAACAACATTTGCCACCCTCCAGTCCTCTGGTTCTAGTCCTGTGACCAGTGAGGACACAATGATAATCATCAATACCTCTTCCCTAGCTTCCTGTAGTATCCTGGGGTATATCTCATTGACCCTGGGGGCTTATTGATCCTATTATTTTTCAAGGGGTCCAGCTCATTCTCTTTCTTAACATCAACACATTATAGTACATTGGCTTGTTCTACACTGCCCTGACATTCATTAAAGTCCCTCTCACTGATGAACACTGAAGCAAAGTATTGAATGAGGGCTCTCCTTACCTTCTACAACTCCAGGTACATGTTTACTCTTCCATACCTGATCGGTCCTACTCTAGTTAACCTCCTGTTATTTCCCCTACCTCCTCCA